>NC_081439.1:16947250-16954427 GCF_949786415.1 Peromyscus eremicus | reverse complement strand
TGTGGGCATGCATACCCTAATCCCAGCACTTGGGAAGTGAAGGCTGGTAGATGAGTTTAAGGCAAGCCTCAACTATGTACTAAGTTCAAGGCAACTCTGGGCTGCATGAGACCTTATCTCAACTTCCCATCCCCACAAAAAATAAAAACATGGAAAAAATAGCAAAAAATATGAGTATGCCAAAACCATTACAGAAATAAATTCTGTACCTATATCCATTCAATGGAATATTTTGTGGTAGTTTAAATGTTTGTAAAGAATTCTAATTAGAGCCTGGCAAGATGACTCCACACGTAAAGGTGCCAAGTCTGATGACCTGAGTTTGATTCCAGGAATCCACATGGTGGAAGGAGAAAACAGACTTCCATAAGTTGTCCTCTGACCTCTTTCTACACACATCCCATACACATATACTAAATCAATCAATGTAAAAAAAAGTTAAAGAAATTTAACTGGAAGTGTTTGTGAGATAGTGGGAGTATAGAATGGAACACACAGCATGATCTCAAATTTGTTTAAACTTAAAATAAAGGCTAAACACATCAATCAAAATTCTAACATTGGTTGTATTTGGGTGTGGAATTTGTTTTCACCAAGGAACATATATTAGCTCTATAGAGAATGGGGGCTGTTTTGTTGTTGGGGACTTTGGGGCGGAGGGCTCAGTTGCTAATGCTCCTCCAGTTAGTCACGTGACTTTTGTGCATGTGCATCTTGACCTGTCTTTGTTGTGGTGGTGGCAGTATGGGTGGTGGTGCTGGAGATCCAACAAAGGGTTTTGTGCATACTAAACAAGTGCTATGCTATTGATATATATTGCAGCCCTTGGATTTTTGAGAGTTTGTTATTTAGCCCAGGCTGGCTTCAAACTCCCAATCCCCCCAACCTTCTGCCAAACGCTGGGATTACAAGCATGCAGCACCATCCATGCCTGGCCTACGTCTCCTGCTTTAGTTCATTCTGTTTGTTTATTTTATTTTATTATTTATTCTCCTGCACGGTGTCCCTACATCTCATTCCCTTCCTAATATCTTAAAAGACAAACATTAAAATGTTTTGGTTTGGGTTTTATTTTTTATTAGTTATTAATATTATTTTTATTAATTAATTAATATGTGTGTGTGCATGTATGTGCATGTGCCAGTGGAGATCAGAGGAGTGTTGGGTCCCCTAGAGCTGGAGTTACAGGTATTTGTGAGCTGCCTGGTTTGGGTGCTGGAAATCAAACTCCAGTACTCTACAAGAGCAATTGCACACTCTTAACCTATAAGCCATCTATCAAGCCATTTAAAGTGTTTTTATTGTTTTGAAATAAGGTCTTATGTAACCCAGACTGTCTTTGAACTTATTATCTAGTCAAAGCTGAAGTTGAACTCTTGATCCCCAGGTCTTCACTTCTCAAGTCCTGGGATTATAAGCTTGCACCTCCCATGCCCAGACGAATTTTCCTTTTAGTGTCATAAAAAATTGGATATATGTATAGATTCATGCACACATATATGTGCATATATACCCTGGTTGTCCAAAAGGAATGTTGTGAGAGGCCAGAACAATGTGCAAAGTAACTTCAAGTTAGAGTTAGTTTTGCCATGCTTTTCCTTGGTTATATGGCTCTGGCAAGTTGTCCAAGTTTTTCAGTACCTGTTTCCTTAGCTACAAGGGGGTACTGGTTTGAATGAGAATGTCTCCCATAGACTCATGCGTTTGAACACTTGACCTCCAGTTGGTGGAGCTGTTGGGAGGTTTGAGTGGTGCTGCCTTGTTGGAGGAAGTACTTCATTGGGTGTGGGCTTTGAGATTAAAGGCCTCGTGGCACTTGCAGTTTGCTTCATGTTTGTGTTTGAAGAGGTGAGCTCTCAGCTTCCTGCTCCTGTTGCCATGGTTCCCCACCATGATAGATTCTTATCCTTCTGGAACCATAAACCCAAATAAACCCTCCCTTCCTTCTCTAAGTTGCTTTTGGTCTTGGTGTTTTATCACAGCAATAGAAGCGGCAGGCAAAATAATAGCACTTATTTCAGAGGGTCCCTCTTTTTACATCCTCAATGCCTCTTTGGTTATGATCTAATTGATTTGTATTACTGAGCCATCATACCCTGGATCAGATGACCTAAGACACACCTCTTTCCAGATAAACCAGGCCATGGAGTAGTGGAGAGATTGTCAGGTACCAGGTGACACCACTCAGGTTCTCTTGAGTAGGAGAAGGCAATTATGAAACTGAATGCAAATTTCACTGGTCAAAAATCATTTGCATATTCGGATTCATTCAATGAATATTCATTGACCATTCATCTGGGAAGATCAAGTCCTGAGCTTTAGTAGAAACAGAGTCATTGCCTTGAGTAGTTTTCAATTTGATAGGCCATTGAGCCCCAGACATTAGAGCCAAGCTATGTAAGGAACAGAGGAGGTTGTGGGACTTTGAGAACCCAAAGGAAAGAACCTGATCCCTTCCAAGAAGGCTGCTGGACGAAGTTACATTTGGACAGCTGAGTTCACTGGTTTGGAGGAGTCAGTATTAACAAAAAAAAATGGTGCAAACATACCTAAGATAGGAAAAGCCTGGAACATTGTAGGAAGAAATTGTTAGTTCAGTGGTGTGAGGCCAAAAATGGTAAAGGATGAGTCTTGATGTTTGACAGAGAACAAAAGTATGGATGGTCATAAATACCAAAGAAGAAGCTAGAACTTCATCCTGTGGCAAATGAGGTATCATAGAAGGAAAGAATGCATTGGCTTTGTGTCAATGTCCTCACATTGCTAGTGTATAGCATATTAATCTAAAAATGGACAGTCTAGAAGCTAGGGTGTAGAATTAGTGTCATTAGTGTGAGGGACATTACAACTAGATCAGGGCAGTGGCAGAGGATGAGTGGTAGATTTGACAGACAGGAGAAAACCAGCTGGACCTGTTGGAATCAGCTATGAGGAGACAGGAGTTTGAACTGCACATAAGACAGAGAACAGAGAGTGGGGTGTGTTGCACAAGTGTAAATATAAAGATAAGCACCAGAGGAACTCTGTGGACTGTGGAATAGAACAGGCAGAAAGACCTTTCTGGAGGAGGAGGAGGGATTCAGGCCAAGACTCACTGAGTGACTTTGGGCCAGTCACCTTGTATTTTTCTGGTCCTTTGGGTTTCTACCTGCTAAATCAGAACACAGACAAATTGTGAGGACTGCATTACTTAAGAGGATGCTAAGGGCTGACAATATGGCTCAGCACATACATGTGCCACCACCAAGCCTGATGATCTGAGGTCAAGCTCAGGATCAACATGACAGATGGAGAGAGCCAAGTCCAGCAATTGTCCTCTGAACTCCACATGTGCTCCATGACACATGTGCAAGCACACACACACACACACACACACACACACACACACACACACACACACACTAAAAAGAAAAAATGCTCAGGATTCAGGAAGTGCCTAGCCTTGTGGATGATTTGGGTCAGAGAGAGTGGGGTTGCGTGATATTTACACAACAGTGCTGCCCTTGCTTCAGGCAGGAGTGCTGTGGGATGTTCTGTATGGCAAATGTGTTGCTGATTAGTCAATAAAACACTGATTGGCCATTGGCTAGGCAGGAAGTGTAGGCGGGACAAGGAGGAGAATAAAGCTGGGAAGTAGAAGGCTGAGTCAGAGACACTGCCAGCCGCCACGATGACAAACAGCATGTGAAGATGCCGGTAAGCCACGAGCTATGTGGCAAGGTATAGATTAATGGAAATGGATTAATTTAAGCTGTAAGAACAGTTAGCAAGAAGCTTGCCATGGCCATACCGTTTTTAACCAATATAAGTCTCTGTGTTTACTTGGTTGGGTCTGAGCAGCTGTGGGACTGGCGGGTAAGAGAGATTTGTCCTGACTGTGGGCCAGGCAGGAAAACCCTAGCTACACAGGAGGGTACATTGATGGCAAATCTCCATTGCGCACTTGATTGGATTTGGAATCACCTAGGAGACACACCTCTGGGTTTATCTGTGAGGGCGTTTCCAGAGAGGAGTAACTGAAGAGGGGAAGATGCACCCTGAAAGTGAGTACAACGTCCTATGGGCTAGAGTTCCAGACTGAATAAAAATGGAGAAAGGAGAAAGCCAGCTGGTATATCAGCATTCATCACTGCTGGATTGTGACTGTGGATGCAATGTGCCCCACCACCTCATGCTTTTGCCACCATGCTGTCATTCCCTGCCATGTTGGACTGTACCCTCATACTGTGAGCCAGAATAAACCCTCTCATCTTAGGTTGCTTTTGTTGGGTATTTTGCCACAGCAATCAGAAAAGTGGCTAATACAGAGAGCCCTCCATTCAACTGACGAAGTTATGGGGAAGGGAATATATGACCAGAACAAATGTGCCTTTGGAGGCCATCAAAGGCCAAGGCAGATGAACCAATATTACCATGGGAGGCTCTATATTGGCCATCAGCATAGAGGCCTAAGAGATCACCAGTCTCAATCTCAGAATTGCTGTGTGGTACCCGGTCAGTTGTAAACCACTCTGGGTCCTAGTTTCCCATATGAAAAAGAACAACAAAAAGACAGGTGTGTGTGTTTGTGTGTGTGTGTGTGTGTGTGTAGGGGACGGATGAATTGTTCTCAAGGGCTTACTCCAGGTGCTTCAGTTCCATGACACAGAGTGCTTTTTAAAAAGGGAGTTGAGGGGCTACTACTTTGTGGCCTTGAGCCAGCTACTGGACCTCTCTCAGCCTATTTTCACATCTGAAATATCAGGAGATCGGGGAGGAGAAGCCCCAACATCCAATGATTCTCCCTAGAGGACGCTCATCCTCATCTGCAGCTGAAAAGCTTTGGGCAAATCAGAGGAAAGTGAGACACTGGTCACAGATGAACCCCTTTCCAAATCTTCTGTCTTCTCCCACTGCCCTCCCCGCCCCACTGTCAGGAGCTTGCAGCACTGGCTGGCTTGCCAACTTGTTGCCATGACAACGGGTTACAAATAACTCCGATGCAGGCAAAGATTTTAACCCAAGAGCTGCTGGGCCAAGGGCTTCTTGTTCCTTTCCCAGACCAGACTAAGGGAACAATGCCACAAATTCTTTGGGATCAATTCACTCTCCTGCTGACAAGACTGCCGAGGTTCCTCAGTGTCACAAGAATAAGACCTGGCATTCCAGGTCTTCTGAAAACCTGGTTCAAATCTTTCCAATCTTATTTCCCGCTCGCCCCCATTAAGAAATGATCGCTCCTATTTTTGACACCTGCTGTCTGACAAGCCTGGTGTTGGATGCTTTATATGCAATATCTATGAAAATCTCCCCAAATTTCTATTAGGTAGAAGCTATTGTCCCACCTGGGACTATCTGCTGTCTGAGACATTGTGTATGTTACAGAGGTAAGAACTGAGATTCACAGATATAAGAATGTCAGAGGTGGAATTCAAACTCAAATCCCTAAGATTCTCAAACCTGGACATTTTGTCTTGCTCATGGTTCACAAATGTAGGTCTACATCTTTGGTATATACAGATAAACTGGGTAGTTAAAACTCTAGATCCTAACATTTAGTCCAAAAGGTGAAATACAGCTGGGCACGGGGACTCATGTCTGTAATCCCAACTACTGAGGAGGATAAGACAGAGAGATCAAGAGTTCAAAGTCAGCCCAGACAATTTCGTGAGCTACTGTCTAAAAAAAAGAGAAGGAGGAGGAGGAGGAGGAGGAGGAGGAGGAGGAGGAGGAGGAGGAGGAGGAGGAGGAGGAGGAGGAGAAGAAGAAGAAGAAGAAGAAGAAGAAGAAGAAGAAGAAGAAGAAGAAGAAGAAGAAGAAGAAGAAGAAGAAGAAGAAGAAGAAGAAAGTGTGTTGGGCATGGTAGTGCCCTCCTTTAATCCCAGCACTCAGGAGACAGAGGCAGGTGGATCTCTGTGAGTTCAAGGTCAGCCTGGTTAATATATTGAGTCCTAGACAGAGCTCTAAAACCTGTCTCAAAATATCTTTAAAAAAAGGGGGGGGGGTACTTGAAGAGATGGCTCAGCAGTGAAGAGATTTCTGCTCTTCCAAAGGATTCATGCTCAACTCCCAGCACCCACATGGTGATTCACAACTGTCTGTAACTCCAGTTTCGGGATCAGAAAGTCTCTTCTGGCCTTCAGGGGCACTAGGCATGCATACAGTACACTTACATTCATGGAAACAAAAACATTCATACATATAAAATACAAATAAATAAATTTTAAAAAGATGTGATGAGTTTATCTGATCTAATCTCTAAGGCTCCAGAAAACAAAAGTAGAGAAATAAAGGATAGAAGATTATGCCTCAGACTTTTGACTACAAACAAATGTAGATCAAGGATAGAAGCCACATCTCCAAAGTTCCCATCAACGGGAGAGAAATTTCAACAGTGTTCTGGCAAGCAGAAGGTGGGTTGGAGGAGTGGTAACTGAGAACCGGGACAGGGAAAGGCATGGGCTTCATCCATACCTGAGTAAAGATTCATAAGGAGAGAGCTGATCTACCCTGCCACATCCAATAGGACAGAAAGGTTCACTTACAGTGGGAGCCAGATGTCAAGTCCCAAGCAGGAGAGTTAAAAGTACTTGTACTGGGATGAGGTGGCCGAGTGGTTGAAGTGCTGGACCACTGATATTTGTTAGAGCTCCTGCCTGTCCTGCACTTTCCATTTATCATACTTTCATGGCCCTGGGTAGACATGACAAAAACCCAGTACCTACACTCCAGCAAGTATCAGGGACTTTCCCAACATACAGTAAAGCCCTCCACTAGCTATACTGAAAGGTCTCCTAACAGATTATGTAGGTCCCCGCTGAGTCACCTCAAAGGGAGCTCTACTGGTAGAACTGACAGACCCCTGCCACCTGCACTGGGCTCCAAATCAATCCACTGTTTTAACTGAAGGAAAACAGGTGTGTGTGTGTGTGTGTGTGTGTGTGTGTGTGTGTGTGTGTGTGTGTGTGTGAAAACTGCCTTATTGAGATATATCAACTAATGTTGCTTCAAATTGCTCAGATAGTATGAACACATTATGAAGAATCACAGTGAGTCATTAGTTAAAAGTCTTTTCAGGGCTGGAGTGTTGGCTCAGAGTTAAGAGCATGTACTATTTTTCCAGTTCTCAAGTTCAATTCCCAGCACCAGCACACACATCAGGCAGTTCATAACCATGTATAAGTATAACTCCAGCTCC
>NC_081439.1:16879750-16944750 GCF_949786415.1 Peromyscus eremicus | reverse complement strand
GAAACTGTAAGTCAGACCCTATTTAATATTTTCCTTTATTATAGTGCCGTGGTCCTGGTGTCTCTTCACAGAAAAAGAACACTAACTAGGACATATGGTAAAAAAAAAAATTTCTTTTAAATTATCTTTGAATATTTTCTTGGTCTTTTTATCAGTTCTTTGAGAATTTCATGCATTGTGTTTTTATTATACTCATCCTCCTTCCCCAACTCCTCACAGATCTACCCTTTCCCTACCCACCCAATTTTGTATCCTCTATTGTTTTGTTTTGTTTCCACGCATCAAGTCAAATTTTGCTGCCCATCTATCTTAGATGTGTGGCTTTCCTGGAGCGTGATCGAATTACCAGGACCAACATTCTTTTGTTTTGTTTTGTTTTGTTTTTGTTTTTTGAGACAGAGTTTCTTTGTGTAGTTTTGGTGCCTGTCCTGGGACTCGCTCTGTAGACCAGGCTGGCCTTGAACTCACAGAGATCCACCTGCCTCTGCTTCCAGAGTGCTGGAATTAAAGGCATTCGCCACCACCCCCCAGCAAGGGACAACATTCTTAAAGAAAACTGACTCTCCCTCTCTCTGTGGCTATCAATTGGCAATAGCACCTCGTTTGGGGTGGGACTTCAGGTTCACCTCTCTTTTCCATGTTGAGATTTGGTGTGACTTGAGGTTGCGTGGAGCTTGTCTCAACGGTTGGGAGTTCATATGCCCTGTTATGTCTGGAGGGCACTGTTTGCTTGTATTCATCCACTGCTTCTGGCTCTTATAGTCTTTCCACCCCTCTCCCACAGTAATGCCTGAGCCTTGGGAGGGAGGATAGGATGTGATACAAATGTCCCATTTAGGGCTGAGCATTCTGAAAGTTTCCTATTCTCTGAGAGGGAGTTACATATTTCTGTCCAGACCTTTACTCACAGAAGATGCTCAGAGGGGGCCACATCAGAAGCCCTGCAGGCTGAAATCACTGTCAACTCCTGCTGGAGGTAGAGAGGGGTGAGACTTGATTGTTGACTCCATTAATAATATTACTGGTGTAATTTTTAAGAACAACTCACTCTGTGAAATGTGCCAATGAATATTGTGATCACCTTGTGTGGGCTGTGGACCACTGTAAGGTAGATGTGAGAATATTCCAGAAAGAAAATACAAATGTGGAGTGTTATGCTGGAGCTGGAAATGCAGTTGATCTAGGAATGGGAAATGGAAAAATGATCCCCTCTCTCTGATACTGAGGTAAAGAGCTAGAGCTCTGGACTGCAAGCAAAGAGATCATCTTGCCCATGCCTAGGCATCTGTACAGGCAACCTCCCTCAGACAGGCCCGAGTAGAATTCTTTTAGGGGGTGATGTAGCAGGAATCTTAGAGAGTCTTATTAATAAAATCAAACCCGGGGCCAGTTATTGGGGTGAAATGCTGGATGGTCAGAGAGACAGAACAAGCCACAGCTAACCTCACCTGGCCAACTTCTCAGCTGGTCTTGTTTCCTCAGACCGGAAGCCTCTATGTCCTCATATCCGAATGGCTCTCAGCTGAACTGTGCTGCTAGAAGCCTAAAAGCTTAACCAGCCAAATGCTTAGCCAGCCAAATGCTTAACCAGGTCAAATGCTTCTAGTTCCTGGTCCTCACGCCTTATATACCTTTCTGCTTTCTACCACCACTCCCTGGGATTAAAGGCTGCTTTCTGAGATTAAAGGCATGTGTCACCATGCCTGGCTGTTTCCAGTGTGGCCTTGAACTCACAGAGATCCAGAGGGATTTCTGCCTCTGGAATGCTAGGATTAAAGGTGTGAGTGCCACCATTTTCTAGCCTTTGTATCTAGTGGCTGTTCTGTCTCTGACCCCAGATAAGTTTATTAGGGTACACAATATTTTGGGGAACACAATACCACCACAGGGTGGGAAAGGTACTATCTGGAATAAATTAATTTTTTCCACCAGGCATAGTGGTGCATGCCTTTAATCCCAGCACTCAGAAGGCAGAGGCAGGCAGATCTCTGAGTTTAATGCCAGCTTAGTCTACAAAGCAAGTTCTGGGACAGCCAGGGCTACACGGAGAAATTCTGTCTAAAAAAAGAACATTTTTTTTCTTTCTTGACTATCATCTTCTGTTATCAACAAGACTCTAGTAAAGTTCTGTTAAACATACATACATACACAGAAGATTTTGTACCTGTTTTCAAAATAATAAAAGTATTCTCTGTCAAAAGTACCTTTGGGTTAACAGAGTATGTGAAAAGGATGAATGAACATATACAAGGATTCGGGAGAGTAGCAGGAATAACTTTCAGTGTTCTATAGACTGTAGGGGAACTATTGATAACAGCATTCGGAGGTATGTTTAAAAATTGCCAATGAGAGATTTTGAATGTTCCTAACACAAAAAAAAAATGATAAATGTACACATAGTATTTCAGTGCACCAAATACCAAGCATTTCTATTCATAAATGTGTACAATTATTATGTATCAATTAGACATATTTGGGGCTGGAAAAACAAGGGAGAAAGAACAAGTAGAGTGGCCCATCGAGGAGATTCATCAGCCAAGCGGCAGGAGTTCTACAGAGAAGAGGGAAGGAGAAAATTACCTAAGAAAAACCAGTGATTTCTCAGTGTACAGGAACTTGAGTCTTCACACAAAAACAGTCCATCAGTACAGCAGGTGACCAGAAAAATAGATGAAGGAAAGCATACATCTGGACATATTATTGTGACGTTTAAAAAAAAACAGGAATTTTTTTTTTTAAGCCTTTAAGCTCCTAGAAGTGGGGGAAACAGGTCACAATCAAAGGTATGAGAATAATATTAGCATATGACTTAATCAGCAACAACTGTGTTTTAAAAAGTAATACTTCCAAAAGTCAGAGAAAATCATTTCTAACACAGAATTCTTTTTTTTTTTTTTTTTTTTTTTTTTTTTTTGGTTTTTCGAGACAGGGTTTCTCTGTGTAGCTTTGCGCCTTTCCTGGGACTCACTTGGTAGCCCAGGCTGGCCTCGAACTCACAGAGATCCGCCTGGCTCTGCCTCCCGAGTGCTGGGATTAAAGGCGTGCGCCACCACCGCCCGGCCTAACACAGAATTCTAAAGCCAAAGTATAAATGAAACGTGAAGGTAAATGTAACAACTACATTTTCAGACGCTCAAAGATCCCCAAATTTACCTTTCTTAAGTTACTTCAAAGCAGGGCAATGGTGACACTGGCCTTTAATCCCAGCACTGGGGAGGCAGAGGCAGGGGGAGCTCTGTAATTTCGAGGCCAGCCTGGGCTACCAAGTGAGTTCCAGGACATCCAGGGCTGTTACACAGAGAAACCTTGTCTTTAAAAAAAAAAAAAAAGTTACTTCAAGATGTCTCCAATAAAATGCAGGATTCTTGAATCAGTCAGAAATCTCGGATATGCATAACAGAAACAGAATTGAGTGAGGTTAAGGAGGAAAGGGGGCTTGTTGTGACATTAGCTGATGCAAGTCTGAAGAATTCGCCTGAGACAATAGAATAGGAATTGGAAAGGCCAGGCAGGAGGAATCACGACTAAGGTCCTAAGTGTAGAAATAACCTGGGGAGAAAGCAGCCATTGGTACTGCTTCTCACAGTTGGTCACGGTGTGTGTGATATTACCATCTCACACCATAGCAAGTGAACTCTGCATCCTCGTGTCTGCGGCCGTGGACTCCAGGGTTTCATTAATCATAAGCTTCAAGTCATGACACATCAGTCCCGTGAAGGCCACCCTTCTTTTCTCACATTACTTTCCCTATCATTCTCATTTTCTTGCTCGTGTTAGTCAATCTCTCTAGTAGATTAACTCTTTCCATTCTTTCTCATGCTTATTTGGATATATGCAGACCTATGGAAATACACACTGTAATATACACTTACATAAATGATATCAAGGTATAAATCTCATTCTGTTTCTTACTTTTTCCACTCAACACTAAGGTTAGGGGACTATTTGTCCATGTTATTATATGTAAATCTGTTTTTGTTTTATACCTTTTCATCTATGGAAACTATAGTTGCTTATCAAGTCCCATTATGATGGACACCTAAAGTGATCCCAAGTCCTCACTCACTACCTCAGAAACTGATACAACAAACAAGCTCAAAATATATTTCCTTAGGACTCGTGTGACAATGTCTCAGAATCTATGCCCAGGACTTGGACCGCTAGGTCATACAATGTTTCCACAAGGGACAACCAAACAACTCTCCAGAAAAGTTGGACCAGTTCTCAGTCCACCCACAGTTGCCTTTTCCTCACATCTTTATCAGCACATGAGAATATCGAGAACTTTTACACTTCTCACCACGGTAGTAATTTCTCACTGCTATTTTCATTTTCATTTATCTAATTATTGGCAGTTAAAAGTCTCAACATGTTCAAATTTCCTTTTGTGTAAATTACTATCCGAATCCTATGTCCATATATCTGTTGAGTTGACAATCTAATTTTTCATTGTCTTTGAGATTATTTTTATATTTGTTTTGACGCAAACTGTCACTTTGTAACCCAGACTGGCCTTGAACTCATGGAGATCACCCTACTTCAGCCTCCAGAGTGCTGGGATTATAGGATGCACTACCATGTCTGGCTTTAGTGCCTGCTGATTAAGCCTCTGTTTTACACACTACAAATACATTTTCCAGTCTATTATTATCCTACTTCGTATATTCCTGGCTCCTCTGTGTTGCTGGCACCAGAGTCAAATTTATGAACATAATGTTCAGGGTTTGTTGACTGATGGGCAGGGAGAGGAAGCATTGACCATTTTTGGTTGCATAGTAGTAAGCGGGGGCCCTACCTCTCACCAAGCCATCCATTAGAGGGTAGCCTAATTTAAATGGTGGGCAGCCACTAGAGTTCACTCCTTCAGTTCTCCACTGTCCATATATAGTCTTTTCCCCATACTTACACCCTGAAAAAATATTCCCTTCTTCATATAGTACAACTACACCTGATATCAGCAAATTTGCAATAAAAAACAAAAATTAGTGTGTTTTCAGGTATAAGCAACAGGAAACGAGACTCACTCGGGCTCAAATGATAAATGCAAATCATTGACTCACTTGATGAACCACAGATAGGGAGACGTCAGGGGTGGGATGGTCTGGAATATGCTTCCTTTTCTCTGTGGCTCTCTTGCTTTTACCTCTTCTGCTTGCCAGCACCACCCTCAGCTAAGTATTCCACGTGTTCAGAATGTGGTTAGTAGTAGCCAAGGGGCCACGTGCTTTTTTGTTCCTATACAGGGAAGATGAGCCATCTCGTCCCTCAAAAGCTGAACATAGTCCTAAGCCTCACTGTGACTGGATCATCTCTGAACCACTCGTCACTGTGACTGGGGACTGAAATTACTCAGGTCGGTACACCTATGAAGACCAATACCTAGTTGTGGCTCTGGGGTCAAGCCAAATTCTGTGGTTGTTATAAAGTGGGGCAGATGGACTGAGGGCTGGAGAATAACCACAACATCCACTATAAAGGTGTAAACTAAGAAGGGGAAGCTGTGGGGTCCAAGAAAGATTGCTCCCCTCTAGAAGAGCAATGAAGAGCTATCCCAGGATGACAGCCGGGCAGGAGCCCTAGAGAGCAACCATTCCCAGGGAGCAGAAAGAAGGGCTCCAGGAGGGAAGTTTTCTAGAGAAAATTGGGAGCTTCAAATGATTTGTATGCTTTCCTTGGGAATTTGGAATAACTTAATAAGGTTCTAAACCAAACAATGCAAGGAAAAGAAAGCAATTAGAAACTCCAAGGGGCCAGGCAGTGGTGGCACACACCTTTAATCCCAGCACTCAGGAGGCAGAGGCAGGTGGATCTCCGTGAGTTCAAGGCCAGCCTGGTCTACAGGGTGAGTTCCAGGACAGCCAGGGCTACATAGTGAAACCCTGTCTCGAGAAAAAAAAACCCAACAAACAAACAAACAACAACAACAACAAAACAAAACAACAACAACAACAACAACAACAACAACAACAAAAAAGGAACTCTAAGGGTCAGGGACTGAATAAGAAAAGAAATGTGGGCTGAGAGGATGGCTCAGTCAGTGAGGGCTTGCCTTGCAAGCACGCAGACTGAGTTCCATCACTAGAGACCACATTTAAAAGGAAAAGCTAGGCTTGGTGGTATGCTCATTTGTAATCCCACTGCTTGGAAAGTAGACACAGGTGGATCCCTGGGGCTGGTGGCTAGTAGGCCTAGCCTATTTTCTGAGTTCCAGGTTGGGGAGAGACCTTGTCTTTTAAAAAAAACTGGGTGGTACCTGAGGAACAGCACCCAAGGTTATCTTATGGCCTCCACACACAAGTGCACACACAAGTACACACACATAAGCGCCCAAACACAAACATGCACACACAAAATTATGCAAATAGCGTGAATAGCTTATTAACTTAACTCTTTAGAATGATCAATCAGCAAAGCATGAATGAGTTACCTATGGTCACAAATAGAATGTAAGTTTTATCAATCTTGTTAATAAAAAATAAAAGAGAAGTCAGGTGTGTCGGTCCATACCTTTAATTCCAACACTTGGGAGGCAGAGGCAGGTGGATTTCTATGACTGCAAGGCCAGCCTGGTCTACAGAGGCAGCTCCAGGCCAGTAAGTTAACACCTATGTCAAACAACAAAATACAGATGACAGAAGAGGTATAGAGATTATAAGTATATATATAGTTGGTGACATGGCTCTATTGAGGTCTTATGAGGAGCACAGTTAGGTAGTATACATAATAAGAAGCCAATAGATAATAGCTAAAATTGATAAACAAGTTGATAAATAGAAAAACTGTGCATTGTTTGGAGATGTGAAGATAATTATTAGAAAAAATGAAAACAGATGTAGACTAGTAAGTAGACTTACAGGTCAAAATGACAGACTTATCATGTGTTTATCTCTACTCTCTTCTGAGATCCTGCTAAAATGATAGCAAAGGAATCACAAAGGTATTAAAAACACCTTTGTACTATACTACTATGAGGAAGAGTCTAGAAGCATATCTGTCAATAACACAGAGATTTCAACAAATTTCTGGAAGATAGGGATCAAATGGCAAATTGGTATGGTGGTTTGAATGTAGTTGCCCCTATAATCCCATAGGGAGTGACACTATTAAGAGGTGTGGCACTGTTGGAGTGAATATGGCCTTTTTGGAGGAAGTGTGTCACTGTGGGGGTGGGCTTTGAGGTTTCCTATGCTCAGAATACTGCCCAGTGTCTCAGTCAACTTCCTGTTGCCTGCAAGATGTAGGACTCTCAGCTACTATTCCAGCACCATGTCTGCCTGCACCCTGCCATGCTCCCCAATATGATGATAATGGACTGAACTTCTGAAACTGTAAGTGAGCTACCCCAGTTAAATGTTTTCCTTTATAAGAGTTGCCATGGTCATGGTGTCTCTTCATAATAAAAACCCTAACTAAGACAACTGGGATTGACGAAGCATGGTGAATGAAGCTACAGCCTGGAACATGTGTAAAGGTGGTACCTCTGAGAAAGAAGTTGGCCTTTCTCTGCAGGAAGTTTGGAGAGCTTTGGGTCTTGACAATGCCAGGTATGATGAAAGGTGGGAGTGAGATGTGTGACTGAAAACAGGGAGGTTAGTGGGAAGGCTGTCTGCCCAACTATCTACCCTTATGCACAATGAACAGTAGCTGGGTGTCTACTCATTAGGCAAAGACAGGGGACTCTTCTTGAAGGAACTGAACTGTCTCAGAGATAGGATCTTGGTGTTCTGGCAACCAGGGACTGTATGTAGCACAAGAGTCAGAACTTTTCTTCTCATCCTATGGGGAATCTGTCAGTTTGCCTAGCCACTCCTAAACTTCCAATAAAATTTTTATTGCTATATTTTTTAAAAAACTTTTACTGGTTTGTTTTGTTTATTTAACTATTTCATACATATATAGAATATATTCTGATTGCTCCCCCCCACACACTCTCTTATCTCTCTTTCATCCCTGTTAACACCCCACTCCAACCCATGCTAGTCTCTTTCCCAGATTCAGAACTTCTGGTTTGGTTTTGTGACTCACTTTAATCAGGACCATTTATGCATTGAAACTACCCACTGGAGTCTGATGAGGTTATTAGTGGGTATACAAGTGAAGGCAATGATCTCCCCTGAATCTATCAATAGGAAATGTCCAGCAGTATAGGCTGAGGCCCTCTTGAGTTCCTCTTCCACCCATGCCTGACTGTTGATAGGTCCATTTTTGTGCAGAATCACTGAAGGCGTGTCTTTAGCTGCTGGGAGTTTGTAATTGCAATGGTAGTGCTTTGCCCCGAAAATGACATTTTATAGCTCTTCTCTTTATTTTTTGGCTCTTACATTCCTTCCATCCCTTCTTCCACAAGACTCCCTGAGCTTTGGTGATGGTGATATCATCTCTGCATCTACCATGGTTCACTGGAAAGAGAGTGTCTTAGGGTTTCTATTGCTGTGAAGAGACACCATGACCACAGCAACTCTTATAAAGAAAACACGTAATTGGGGATGGCTTACAGTTCAGAGGTTTAGTCCATTATCTTTATGGTGGGAAGCATGGCAGCATGCAGGCAGACATGGTGCTGGAGAGAAGCTGAGAGTTCTACATCTGGATCTGCAGGCAGCAGGAAAACACTGAGAAACTGGGTCTGGCTTGAGTATCTGAGACCTCAAACCCACCCCCCAGTGATACAATTACTCCAACAAAGTCACACCTACTCCACACCTCCTAATAGTGACACTCCCTATGGGCCTATGGGGGCCATTTTCATTCAAACCACCACAGAGAGGCTTCTCTGATTAAGGCTAAGAGTCCATTGCTACATTAAAGAAATATCAGCAAAGAAGCACAGATCACAAGGTTTTTTTGAGAAAAGACCATGAAATATTCCAAAATAAGTTGAGTAACTGGGCAGAGAACTTGTTAGCAAATGAGTGGCACAGTGGTAGGGATCTAAATCTATTTTTCACTTCAGATGTTTCAGACTGAAGGCCAGAGCACCATCTACCAGATAATAATTGCTCTACTTTAGCCCAACATCACAAAAGAAAATTGTGGTCATACTCCCACTACACTAACAAAGGCCAACAGGGAGTTCAGATTTTCACCCTTACTGGATAATACTTCTCTTCCCACTGAGGTGGGACAGCTAGAACGCCCATTCCCACCTAGCAATGAGGAACCCCTGGTGGGGGTATCCAATGGAGACCGAATAAAGACCTTGACTATTTCTCTACCCACTAAATTAACGAGGCAGGGTCTCTTCTTCCACTGTAATAATTGTGTCTGACAATGGAAGCTAGAACAGAAGACTGAAATGAGACCCAGCATCTCATAACACAGTAGCTGAGATACCCAGGTCTCAAATGACAATCACTCACCGCACCAAGAACCAGGAAACCCTCAATATGAGTGAGGAAAACAAAACAAAATGATAGACATTCACACAAGGTGACAGACATGTTAAAATCATCTGAAAAGTTTTCAAGGACAAGGAGTCACCACAAAAATACCTCAACAATTAGGAATAGTCTCAAAACAGATCAGAAATTAGAACGTGAGCTACTGAGATGGTTCAGCAGGTAAAGGTACATGCTGCCAAGCAAGCCTGATGATCTGAGTTTGATCCCAAAGGCCTACATGGTGGAAGAAGAGAACTGATTTCCTTAAGTTGTCCTCTGACCTCCACATGTACACTGTGGAACATACATACACACACAAATAATCAACAATGTAATATATTTTAAATTAGCAACTGTTAGTAAAGAAGTAAAAATATATAAGGGGAAAACCACAGAAACTTTAGAACTGAAAATATAAAATCCCAAATAAAGTCCTCAGTGGATATGATAATAACAAAATAGAGGGGACAAACCAAGGGATTAACTTAAAGACAGAAACACAGATGTTTCCCAATTTGGAAAACAGACTTGGAAGAAATGAGAAGAGCCTTAGGGACCTACGAGACTACTATGAAAGATACGACCTTGTGTCCTTAGGGTTCTGAAAGAAAAGGAGTAAAAGTGATATAAACTGTTATATCTAAAGCAGTCAGACTCACTACCAGTCAGACACCATCAAGACAGGGTGTTAGAGCTGGTTGGTGGTGGCACACGCCTTTAATCCCAGCACTCGGGAGGCAGAGGCAGGTGATCTCTGAGTTTAAGGCCAGGCTGGTCTACAGAGTGAGTTCCAGGACAGCCAGGACTACACAGAGAAACCCTGTCTCGTAAAACTAAACACAAAACCAAACACAAACCAAAGTGAAACAACTGGGTATTAGAAGACAGAGCCGGGCGGTGGTGGCGCACGCCTTTAATCCCAGCACTCGGGAGGCAGAGGCAGGCGGATCTCTGTGAGTTTGAGGCCAGCCTGGGCTACCAAGTGAGTTCCAGGAAAGGCACAAAGCTACACAGAGAAACCTTGTCTCGAAAAACCAAAAAAGAAAAAGAAAAAAGAAAAGAAAAAAAGAAAAAAGAAGACAGTGCAGAGAGCTGGGTATACGGACACACACTTGTAGTCCCAACGTTTGAGAGCCTGAAATAGGAATCCCAAACCAGCCTGGGCAACAGAGTGAGAGATGTCCCCATCACCCAGCCTCTACATAATGAAGCAGTGCCTTTAATGTTGAGTGGGAAAATGATATGAAATCTCAACTTTATAGCCAAGTGTCATGGTAAAGATATTTTCAGATATGTAAAATAATACTTTTCCAATAAGAAGTGACATTCGCATGTCTGTGTCAACCAACAGCTGTCTAATTGGACTTAAGGACCACTCAACAGGAGAGAAACCATGTCTGGTACTGGAAACTGAGCCAGATTCTCCAGGCTAATGTAGTCATGTACCCTAGAAAAGAACCACCACTTTGCTAGACCAGCATAATTCCTTACTTCATTCTAAATCTTATCCTAAATCCACAGCCAAGTGTAGCCACCACCCCTCATCAAAGAAGTCTCTCTCTACAGCAAATGGAGACCATCACAGCAAACCACAACTGGACACAGTGCAGAGATCAATAGACCATAGGGAGCCCAGCCCCACAGATACACCTCTTCACAGCTCCTGCATCTATGGTTCAGGGAACATCATAGGAATAAGACAGGGTGGAAAGCGTGTCAAAATCAGAACACCAGGAAGTCGGCTGTGAAACAGTCTCTCCTAGAAAAGACTGCATAAAACAGATTGGAACAGCTGAGCGGTGGTGGCGCATGCCTTTAATCCCAGCACTCAGGAGGCAGAGCCAAGCAGATCTCTGTGAGTTCGAGGCCAGCCTGGTCTATAGAGCGAACTCCAGGACAGGCTCCAAAACTACACAGAGAAACCTTGTCTTGAAGAAATGGGGAAAAACCCAACAGATTGGAGCAATGGCAAGACCAATGGACATGTTAATGTAAGAAGGGTTTCTTAGTTAGGGTTTTTATTGCTATAAAGAGACACCATGACCATGGCAACTTTTATAAAGGAAAACATTTAATTGGGGTGGCTTACAGTTCAGAGGTTTAGTCCATTATCCTTTTGGTGGGAAGAATGGCAGGCAGCATGCAGGCAGACATAGTACTGGAGAGGTAACTGAGAGTCCTACATCTTGCAGGCAATAGGGAGTCAACTGAGACACTGGGTGGTATCTTGAGCATATATGAGACCTCAAAGCCCACCCCACAGTGACCCACTTCCTCCAACAAGGCCATACCCACTTCAACAAGCCACATCTCCTAATAGTTCCCCTCCCTATAAGATTATGCGGGCCAGTTACATTCAAACTACCACAAGGTGTAACATTTCACAGGTTCTCTCCCCAAACAAACTACAGGCAACTAATGGCTGCTGGGAGAAGGAGGATTAACCATTCCCACGGATGAGCCGCCTTACTGATTGCCTAATGTAGAGGTGAGCCTTCAAACCATGTACAGACAAACAAAAATGGACTCAGTAAGTTATATTGATATATTTTGTGCATATGCATATTTACATAAATAAATATATAATAAGAAAAAGAGGCTATCAGCTTGAATAGAGGCATGGGAGTGGTCCAGTTGAGGGTAGCTGAGAGAAACTAAAGGGAGGAAAGGGAGAAGGAAAAGTAATATAATCCTAATTCAATTAAAAATAACAATAATAATGGTAAAACAAAAGAAATCTAATTTTAATTTTTTTTTTGGTTTTTTGAGACAGGGTTTCTTTGTGTAGCTTTGTGCCTTTCCTGGATCTCACTCTGTAGACTAGGCTGGCTTCGAACTCACAGAGATCCGCCTGCCTCTGCTTCCCAATTGCTGGAATTAAAGGCGTGTGCCACCACCGCCTGGCATAAAAAAATCTATTTTCTATACAACCTTTCTGAGAAAGCTATTTGAGGATGTGATCCCTCAAAACAATGGGGAAAATCAAGCAAACAAAACCAAACCCCAAGATCTAATAAACGGTAGCTATAACCATAGAAAGCAGTAAAGAAAATTCCAAAATGACAATCCATATTTGAAAAAGAAATGAAGGTCCCTAGAAAGAAAAGTCTCAAGGGGAGGATGGAGACAAAAATCCGACTAAGTGGAATTTTTTTAATGTATAATTCTTAATGCAGTGGAGATTTTGAAATGAAAAAGGGAATATGTGATAAAGCAAGAAGAAAAATTAGAAGCCAGGAAAAGGAAAACTTGCTACAAAGCAAAAATTTATTAAAATATATTGGTTGGCTCTAAAAGAAAGACTATTAGTCATATCAATAGCTGTGTATTGCTCTTTAATTTCTAGAATCATACTATAGAGAAAACACCAAAAGGCATAAGTATCAATCATGATCACAGAGCAGAATGTAGCCATCAGGTTGCTAGAGCAATTTTGACAATATAAAAGGACAGATGAGAAGATTAGATGTGGTGGTGGTGGTGGTGGTGGCGGCCATGCCATAGAGCAGGAAGAGTAGGTATCCCAAGTCATGTCATCCACAAAGCGAGTTTGAGGCCAGAATAGGCTACATATCCTCATAAATAATTTCTAAAAATGTAAGTCTCAGATCAATGTCCATGTTATAGAAGTTGGAAGGTCAATAGAGAGGGTGTTTCTTATTTAACAAAGCTCTGATCAAGAAATATTGTCTCAAGCCAGATATGATGGCACATGTTTGCAATCCCAGCACTTGAGAAGTGGAGGTGGGAGGATCAGGGGTTCAAGGACAATGTCAACTACACAGTGAGCTCAAAGCCAGCCTGGGTTATAAGAGACCCTGTCTCAAAAGCACCACTACCACCAACAAACAAGCAATGGGAAGGGGAATATTGTCTCTAGTTCATAGACAAAAACAAAACGTTACTTAA
Organism: Peromyscus eremicus; assembly: GCF_949786415.1. NCBI lineage: Eukaryota > Metazoa > Chordata > Mammalia > Rodentia > Cricetidae > Peromyscus > Peromyscus eremicus. The sequence continues at coordinate 16,931,461 of NC_081439.1, read as the reverse complement.
ACTCAGAATGTTATCCAACAGTGAAATGAAATTATATTAGAAATAAAAGATTAAAAACTGAACTTGATATGAATGATCTAACTTCTCATTTGTCAAAGAATACCTGTGTGTATGGTCTGAAATTGATTGCTGTTAAAAATGTCCACACAGGATTCTGAAGAGATGGCTCAGTGGTTGAGAGCACTTGCTGCTCTTGCAGAGGACCTGGGTTTGGTTCCCAGCACCCATATTCAACAGCTCACAACCACCTGCAACTCTAACTCCAGTGGTTCCAGTGTCCACGAATACCTGTGCACATGTTTGTACACACAGAGAGACACACATGTAAACATAAATAACAATTAAAATTAAAGTGCTGCTTTAAAATTTTCCCCATGGTACATTAGTTAGGTATGGAGTTAACAATCAGGAAAAAAATAACTGAAATTAGATATCAAAAGCGAGAGTGGGCGGGGCAGTGGACTCCGGCTTTCCATAAGACCTTCTATGCTGACTTGAGTTTTCTAAATAATGTGCCTGCATTCCCTCATTTTTAAATGAATGTTTGATTTAAAAAAAATTTAAAATCACAAAGGATACTCTTGTCCATGAACTTTCTCTGTCCCCCCCAGATTTCCTTGTCCCTGCAGACTTCATGTAATAGTTTGGAAAACTTTGCAGTCTCTTTCTCTTAAATGCAGCCCTGATCCAGTCAGATTGTAATGTTTTTACTGCTGTCTTCTTATCTCCCGAGCTCAGAAAGCCCTTCCTCATTTTCACCAGTTAGAATCCTCCCTATTCTTAAACTCTTTTTATTTCATTTTTTTTTTTTGCACTGGTGTTTTGCCTGCCTGTATGTCTGTGTGAGGGTGTCAGATCTTGGAGTTACAGACAGTTGTGAGCTGCCATGTGTCTGCTGGAAGAGCAGCCAGTGCTCTTAACTGCTGAGCCATCTCTCCAGCCCCCATTCTAAAACTCTTAACTGAAATTCTACCGTCTGAAAGAAACAAAACAAGAATCTTGGCCTCTAGCTGAACAACTTTCTCACACCTCAAGGGTTCTCATGAGTCCTCATTCACAAGTCTAATGATGACACTCAAGTACACTTTATTCACATACATAATTTAGGTCAGTGCTTTATGCCCCCAAGCTTCTTCTTCTTTTAGTTTTTTTTTTTTTTGATAGGGTTTCTCTGCATAGCCCTGGCTGTCTGGAACTAGCTCTGTAGCCCAGGCTGGCCTTGAATTTACAGAGATCCGCCTGCCTCTGCCTCCCAAGTGCCGGGATTAAAGGCGTGCGCCACCACTACCCGGCCACCCCTCATCTTCTGTAACACTAGCTGCTGGACTGAGATTCCTAATGTATCAGTCTGTCCCTTTCCTGTTTCAGATCCTACAGCTTCCCCATTGTTCATACGATCAAAGCTAAACTTGATTGCATGGCTTCCACCAGTTTTACCACGGCATGGACCAATACTAAGTACTCTCTGAAACCCATATACTTACACTTTCTCAGCTTAGGCAGCTCCTCATAAAGTTCTTTCATCCCTTCCCAGATAGTAAGCACTAACTCCTCTTTCAAGGCTCAGTTGAAGTACACTTTCTTCTCTAAGGGTGTTACTGAGCAATTCCTCCAACCCACCAGACTCCAGGGAGAACCACCCAGTGCTTTCTATAAGCTCACCCTGCCCCATCTAGACTTCTGTTATATCATCTGCTACATTTAGTGCACTTCTCTGAGTCACTACTTAAACTGTGAATTTCTGGAGGCCGGAGAACTCAGAGTCTAGTTGAGGGCCTGATATGCAGAAAAGAACTCAATATATGCTTGTAGAGCAGATGAATGGGAAGAGTGGATGCAGCAAAGAACAACCGAGTAAACATTCATATCAATGCATAGACTAAGAAGGAAAAAACGAATTGGACAAATGAAAAAAAGGAATCAACAAGCAAACGAGTGAAAAGTACATGAGAAAATGAGGTCACGAGGGAAAGAATCAATTCTCACCTCTGTGTCTTGCATCAAACTCCCCAGGAAGAACTTCCCCGGTCTTCACACATCTAAATTGCACATGTGTTAACCTCTTTTAGATGACAAGAACCACAGACACACTTGCATTAGTGATGGGCGTTTAAAGCATCCACAGGGAAACGAGACAGGAAGGGCTTCAGAGGCAAACTTGAAAATGGCTTTTGCTCCAAAGCAGCTCTAGAGCCTGGCTTATCTTGTCACCCCCTCAGTTGAGGCATCTGTTGCTCCTTTCTCAAAATGGTGACTCAACTACTTTCTGGCTGTATTTATACCCTCCTACTGCTACTGACTAACTTTCTTCTCCCCTTGTCTCTAGCCCATGGCTTTCACTGCCTCAGCGCTTCTAGGACTTTCTGCTCCTGCTGCTTTGTGGCTCTTGGGACTTTGGCTTCCATTAATCCATGGGTTCTCCTCGAACTTTCCCTTGTTGGTACCCCGGCTGCTTCTCCTATTCCCATTGTTTCTACCGCGTGCTTCAAGCTACGGGGTAGCGTCTCTTTGGGATTCATCACTCCTGCTGTCTCGTGGGTCTTGTATATGTATTCAAGCCTTCTGCTGCTTCATGGATTTTACATAATTTGTCTTGTGGCTCCTGCTACATCGTTGCATCCTTTGGGCCCTCAGTGCCTTGTTGCTTGGTGGCCAGCCCTGCGAACTCATGATACAAATATCTCACAACTTAGAATTTTTGAAAAGATTTTTTTTTATGTTATGTATGTGTGTGAGTGCCTGCACGTATAGATGTGGACCATGTGAATGCCTGGTGCCCACAGAGGCCAGAAGAGGGCATCAGATCCCCTGGAACTAGTGTTACAGGCTGCCACATGGGTACTGGGAACCAAAGCTGGGTCCTTTTCAAGAGCAGCCAGTGCTCTTAACTGCTGAGTCATTGATCCAGCCCTATGATTTATGATTTCTACTGTTTTGCTGTTGCTGTGTTAAGTTTCCAGCCTCGGTGAATTCTAATTGTTCACTTATTTTTAATACCACAGATTCAACTTCCCCAAAATATCTATTTTATACAGACATGCCATTAGGTAAGCCACCCATGTAGGATGGAATCCTCACAAGATGTAATCCTTGCCGGGCAGTGGTGGCGCACGCCTTTAATTCCAGCACTAGAGGCAGAGGCAAGTGGATCTCTGTGAGTTCGAGGTCAGCCTCGTCTACAGAGTGAGTTCTAGGACAGCCAGGGCTACACACAGAGAAACTATCTCAAAAAAACAAAACAAACATATAGCATGAATCTTAGAAGGTCTTATTAATAAAAACAAACCTGGAGCCAGGTATTGGGGTGAACGCTGAAAGATCAGAGAAGCAGAACAAGCCACAGCTACCTCACCTTGCCAATTCCTCAGCTGATCCTGTTTCCTCAGATTGGATGCCTCTCAGCTGAACTGTGCTGGTCAAAAGCCTAAAAGCTTAACCAGGTCTAGTTCCTCGTCCTCACGCCTTAAATACCTATTTGCTTCCTGCCATCAATTTCCTGGGATTAAAGGCTCTTGTTACCACGCCTGGCTGTTTCCAATGTGGCTCTGAACTCACGGAGATCCAGATGGATCTCTGCCTCTGGAATGCTAGGATTAAAGGCGTGTGTGCCACCATTTTCTGGCCTCTATATCTAGTGGCCAGAACACTCTGTATCTAGTGTTCTCTGACCCCAGATAAGTTTATTAGAGTGCACAATATTTTGGGGAACACAATATCACCACACAAACAAACAAACAACAAAAAGATGGAATCCTTACTCCAGTCCACTTAGGAGGCTGCTAACCAGCCTAGAAATTTGATACCTTGGTTCCAATACTATCCCAGTCTGGTCATCTGTAGTTGGGCCTGTGAAGTCACATGGTAGAGTGTGGCAACTTACATTAGAGAAACCCCTTAGAAGTAGCAAGGCAAGGTTTCTTGTTTTTGTTTATAGTAGTATAGTTGGCAAGCATTGTTTGCCATGCTTATACACCAATCGTCAAAGGTCACCCTAAGTCCTACCCTCCTTACCATTTCTACCTGTCTGGATTAGAACCTGGGTCCCATTTATGGCTCCAATACTTCCTAGTAGTACGACCTTAGGGAAATTAATTTCTCTCCAAAGGCCTTAGAATTGACAGTCTCTAAGTTCCTTTATAGGTTTGGTATAGTGGACATCTTTTTATATGCTATTGGATAAAGGATACAGCTTACCTGGGGGGAAAAAACTTCAAAAATATTTAAGCGAGGAAGAGGGAGTTGGAGTCCTAGCTTAGAAGAGTCTCAATGCACACAGGAGGTGCTCAGCCAAAGTGTATTGAACTGGATGGGTGAATCAGTGACTGGGGGATGCAGGGGAACATACAGTACACAGAAGGCTTAACTTGAGGGATGAGTTCCAGGTGCTGAGGAGGCTAAAAGAGGATTCTGATTCAGAGATAGATGAGGAAAAGACAACTGGGATAGAGTAGGAATATGGCTATTCATATATATCTCAGTCACCAATCACACCAATACTCAAGTCTTCAAAGTACGTCTTTTTGAAACTTAATGTGTCTGGATGTTTTGCCTGCATGGCTATCTATGCACCACGTGCATGCCTGGCGCTCACTGAGGCCAGAAGAGGGCATTGGATCCCCTGAAGTGGGAATTGCAGTTTTCTGTGCTGTGTGAGTACTGGGGATCAAACCCTCATCCTCTGGAAGAGCAGCCCGTGCTCTCAGCTGCCGACCCCTCAGTTCACCACCTTGGCTCCTATCTCATCCCATTCAACCCATTTCCACTGTCCTTGTCTATGGGAGACAGCCTGGTCTTCTGGCCGTTCCTAACCTCCATCCTCTTCTTCACAAATGCACTCATTCACACACTTGAAATCTTCCCAGGTGGTTTTTGTTATCAGGTACTGTGCTTTCTGCAGGGAATAAGCCAGGAAACAAGCTATCTGCAGGCTGGCCCTTGTGGTTTGGTGTATTTGCTTGAGACAAAGTAAGAAGCCATTCAGAAGACGCTGGCTGAAAGGAGAACTGTAGTCACAGGTGCACAGAACATGAGCATCTAACCCAATTCATTCCCATCCAGGCCGTCTTGGCTCTTCGCCTCTGGAGTGTCTGTCCTCTGCTTAAAGCTGGTTTCACAGCTCCCACAAGGTCTTCAAGCTATGGTTCCGAAGTCTGCAGGACCCTAGTTATTTGGGGAGTAAGCACTTGAGGCTGAGGGCTTTCCCCACATGCTGAAATGGAAGGTTTGGAAGCTGGAACCCATGGATGGCCTGTTTCTTGGGTACAGCAAGTATGGGAACTATAATGTCCCCTAAGCCCACATTCTAGCCAGACACTTAAAACTCTTTGTTTGGTGGGCTGGAGAGATGGCAAAGCAGTTAAGAGCTCTTTCAGAGGACCCAGGTTTGATCCCCAGCACCCACATGGTGGCTCCTAACTTTAGGGGGGTCCAATGTTGTCTTCTGGTTTCTGTGGGCATGTACATGCATAGGCAGGTAAAACACTCATACACATAAAATAAAAATTAACATTAAAAACATTTTTTTAAAAAATCATTTGGTTCCCGATTACCTTCAGTGTTTCTTGCTGCTTTTCTCCACCCCTGCAATCCTTATGCTCCAGTGCTCCTTAATTGCTATTTCTGGCCTCCAGATCTTCATATATGTCACTGCCTGGGGTTTCCTTCTACTGCAACTAGTGAATTCCTATTCACGTCTCAGTTCAGGTATCACCTCCTGGGCTAGAAAATGTCTTCTTTGAATCTCTTAACATCCTTCCTATGCTTCTGACAGACCTGACTACCCAGGGTGCTTATGAATTGGCTTCTAACTAGGCAGTGACATAACTACTCAAAGCAGGATAAATATTTGACTCATTTTTATATTCCAGGTGTGCAATACTAAGATTTCCAGAATGAAATGTCTGATTAAAGGAAGATACTAGTGTGAAAAGCACTCAACTCCTTAGACCAAGGTAATCAGGCCGACCTAGCTCCTTCTAAGGCATGGGATTCTCCTTGGGTTTAGCTTCCTTAAACACCCCATGGTGTCCATCGGAAAGCAGTGAGCAAAAGGAGCTCCAAGTGGAAGTCTAGGCTCTATCAATCTATTCGAATCTCACCTCCCTGATCCTGAAGACTCTGAAGCACTTGTGTTCCAGTGTGCCCGGACCATAGTCTAAGGCATCTCATGTAATCCTCTCCATCCCATAACAGAGAGGGTTAGTTATCTGGGTTATTATCCACACCTACTGAATCATATTTCCAGAGGTGGGACCAGAGCAATTTATTTTTGAAAAGCTCCACATCCTTTGGAATGTGGGGGTGTGGAAGGTAACTGCTGATTTTCATTACGAGCCCTTCTGTACTATTTTAATTTTACCTGTGTATGTATTGCTTTTATCTTTTAAAAAGGGGGGGTGGACTTCACAAGTGATTCTGATGTATAGCCAAGGCTGTTAATCACCTCTGCAATGGAAAAGCACTGGAATGAATTAAAGAAAAACAAACCTGGGTTCAAGCTCAGTGTGATCTGGGGCATTTAACCCCTTGTGGGGGAGGGTCAGTTTTCTCATCTTTAAGGCAGAGAATAGCAACTGCTATCTTTAAGAATCTGGGATGAGCCTGGCGATGGTAGCATACGCCTTTAATCCCAGCACTCAGGAGGCAGAGGCAGGTGGATTTCTATGAGTTGCATGCCAGCCTGGGCTACACAGTAAAACCCTGTCTTGAAAAACCAAAAAAAAAAAAAAAAGGAAGAAAGAAAGAAAAGAAAAACCATTGTAATTTCATGGTTTTTGTACGCTTGTATGTATGGATATGTGTGGAGGTCAGAGAACCTGCAGGGGGCTGGGTTTTCCCTTTCATCATGTGGGTCCCAGGGACCCAACTCAGGATACCAGACTTCATAGCAGGTGCCTTTACCCACCAAACCATCTCATCAACCCACAGTATAATTTTTACCTAAGGACGTTAGTTCCCAACCAGATCGTAACATGTTAGGCTGACAAGTGACCTATTAGGCTTAGTTTCTGACAACTCAGCTTGGGGCCCAAGCAGTTACCATGTATGATTGAAATTACTGGCTTCCTCGGGCTCTCTATCAATCAGATAAACCCTATTCTTGCCTTGGCCCTCTCCTGGTAACCACAGCATCCAGCACCTCCCAGAGTTGGCAGTTCCTTCTGTCCTTTACAAGGGTCAGAAGCCCTTCCAGGCCCAGGAATAACAAGACTTGTGTTTGGAGGGGCTGGTATCTAGTGGATAGTGCAGTGGGGTTTTGCCTGCATTTATGTCTATGTTAGGATGCTGGATCCCCTGGAACTGGAGTTACAGACAGTTGTGAACTGCTATGTGGTGGGTGCTGGGAATTGAACCTGGGTCTTCTGGAAGAGCAGCCAGTGAACTTAACCTCTGAGCCATCTCTCCAGCCTCATGAATAGGGTTTTTAGTGAGAGCCTGACATCATTAAATCCTATGAGGTAGGTAAATATTAACCCCATCTTACAAATGAGGGAACCAGGGCAAAGAAAGGTCAAATGATTTGCTCAGCAACCATTAGTTAAGTGGTAAAAAGTGGAAGCAGACCTGTAACTGTCTCTCCCCAGAGCATCCTCTACTCTTAATCCCTGACTAAATCTTACCAATTTGTCAAGGTCTTGCTCAAATGTGAGCTTTTTTTCCACAAAGCATGGAAGTGATAATCCTCTTGTCAAGGTCCTTGTATTATTTGACTAACCAGAGTAATTGGTTACCTTACCATTTCCTTACCATTAATAGATGATCCCTGAACTGGGTGGTGGAGCATGCCTGTAATCCCAGCACTTGGGAGGCAGAGGCAGGTGGATCTTTGTGAGTTCAAGGCCAGCCTAGTCTACAGAGTGAGTTCCAGGAGAATTAGGGCTACACAGAGAAACCCTGTCTCAGAAAAAACAGAACAAAACAGAAAAAAGATGGTCTCTGATTCACCTTAGTATTTCAAACACAGGCCCAGACAAACAGGGGGTGTCCACTATGTGTCAGATGAATACACGAATAAGCCACGAAAGAATGACTGAGGGCAGTTTAGTGACTGCCTATAACTCCTGAGGTCCTAGCTACTTTTGCCCATCTGGTGTGCTGTTCATCCTATGCTCCCTTAGAATAAAACTCTGATTATGCTTCTCCTTTAAAACAGGTGTCCAATATTTATTTTGCAAACAAATCCACATGCATATAGGCAATGATACATATAAGGGAGGCATAATTCCCAGAGAATTCATGATAATGGGTGATAAGAGAGAGAGATCCAGGAGATCGACAGAAGGGCAGTTCCAGGATCCAGACAAGAGGGCAGAATTCTTCCTATTGTTCATTGGGGTTTGGGTTGGCATCTGGGTACTTGGTGAGGTCGAAGGTCAGGACTTTGCTGATCACACAGTCCCCTTGCTGAAGGAGGGGAAAAAATGTCAGGAGAGAATTAAGAAAGGTATACAGCTCAGGACCAGAGGCTGAAAAACTGCCTCCCTATGTGTCTGCTCAAAGGCCAGGCAATGGTTCTTTCTGGATATGAGAGAAAGCATTCTATCCCATGTACCTTCTTTCTTTGCCTACCTCTCCACTTTGCTCCTGTCTCTACTGTCTGGCTGCCTCTGCCAGGAAGAGCTGGCTAAACGTTCAGGGCAGGGCTCCAAGAAGCCCACAGGGCTGCTCAGGACGTGATTCCCTCCACTCCTCCACTCTTTCACTGCTGCTTTCTCTTCCTGCCTTGGGGAGTTGGGCAGGAAGAGGACTGGCTCCTGAGGCCAGCCCACCCTACCTCAGGATAGACTCCAATGAGGCTCTCAGCCTTGGTGTAGAATTCCTCTTTGAGAGAGATGACAATAGCCTGGAAGTTGCAAGTTGACTGCTCCTTGATGTAATTTGCCACCTGTGGGAGGGGTGGTTAGCAGCGCAGTCCAAGTAAGCAGGTGGGGGAGGGAGTAAGGGAGACTAAGAAAAAGCTATTGAGGGTTGGGGATTTAGCTCAGTGGTAGAGCGCTTGCCTAGCAAGCGCAAGCGCAAGACCCTGGGTTTGGTCCTCAGCTCGAAAAAGAAAAAAAAAAAAAGAAAAAGAAAAAAGAAAAAAGGAAAAAAAGAAAAGGCTATTGATGATCAAAACAAGGATGATCCAATCTTCCTGGAACATAGACTAGGCAGCAGGAATAGCTAGGGCACAATCAAGAATTGCTCTCTGAAACCCAGCCCCAATTTGGGGCTTCCCTCCCAGACCTCAACTTTCTTGCACTCACCTTGCCAATGTTGGTGTTATCCAAGGCAGCATCAATTTCATCCAGGACGAAGAAGGGGGCTGGCTTGTAGCTAGGAGGGAATGAATGGGTGAGCTAATAATAAGGAAAGGACAGCAAGAAGAGCGTGCCAGCCCCACAGCCAGAATAGGGCAACTGCATTCATAGACCAAATAACCCAAGTCTAAAATTTACAGTGTCCTAGGCCCCTGAATACCCTCCTCAGTATCTGGCTCTGTGTGCCACTATCCCCCTACGACCATGGAAAAACAGGGCTTTTTCCAGGAACTTCCAGGTTGGCTAGGGAGACAACTGTCTTCAAAAAGCAAGCTATCTGTAGGTCTACTATATCCCAACATACATCACACTTTGACATGCCTCCTTGCCTCCAGACATGCAGCAGGTTCAGCCTAGAATGCTTGCTGGGTTCCTTAGCAAACTTTTCTTTTAAAAAATTATTTTATGTGTGTAAGTGTTTTTCATTAATGTGTATATGTGTACCATGTGCAAGGCTGATGCCTACAAAAATCACAAGAGGTGTTGAAAACCAAACCTAGGTCCTCTGCAAGAGCACTTGAACCACTGAGCTACCTCTCCTGCCCCCAAACACTACTCATGGTTTTATCTTTCCCTGCCCATCACTTACCCTTAAAAACCTCCCTTAGCCCATCCACACACTGAAGGTTAGCTGCCCCTCCTCTGTGTCTGGCTTCCTCTAGTCTGTGAGCTCCTTAGGCCAGAGACCACGTCTGACTCATCTGTCCCCATGCTCTCAACAGGGTCTGGTACAGAGCAGCACTCAAGAAATGCTCCCAAAGTGATACTGTATAATTAAACGCTAAGTCATAGGGGTCATATTTAAGCACTACTGGCCTGGGATGGGGACGTGTCAAGGTATGCTAGAGGTCAAAGAGGGCTTCCCAGAGGAAGGGAAGGAGAATGAAGAGGTCAAGCTAGATATGTACAGAAAGAGCTTACTAGCTAGCAACCATGTGAGGAAAAGCCTAGAAGTGGAACTAAATACAGAAAGATAGGCTGAGTGGATGAGGGTAGATGGAAAAGACAGGTCTAAAAAAACCAAGGCAGATGTGCTACAGGAGATAGAGAGGGAAATGTGATACAATGCAGACACTAAAACACCTTCACCTATGCAGATCTCGGCATATCTTTGGGCCCCAGAGAATCTGGTTGCCTCAGCTCTGTGTCTCCACCAACTGCCCTATGGGGCAGAGCCTTCCTTACCTGTGGATGGCAAAAAGCAAGGCCAGAGCTGCAACTGTCTTCTCCCCGCCTGACAAATTGTCCATAGGCCGGAAGCGTTTGCCAGGAGCTACACAATTGTAGTTGATGCCATCCAAATAGGGCTCTTCAGGATTCTCGGGGCCCAGGAATGCCTAGAGGAAGACAGAAGGGGGGAGGACCTGGATGTGTGGATGAGCATGGTGATGGGAAGGGGAAGAGCAGCTGAGGAGGAATGGTAGGAGCTGGTTGCATAAGAGCTGAAGTCTACCTGGGCACTGCTGTTTCGGGACAGAGCCTTATAGATCTCATCAATGTTGGTAGCCACAGATTCAAAACAAGCATTGAATCGGTCAAAGCGCTCCTTCTTAATCTGTTCAAATGCCTGCTTGGCCTTCTTTGCTCGCTTTCGTGCTGCCTCAAACTCTGCCAGACAAAAAAAAAAAAAAAAAAAAAAGAGCAGATGATGAGCTCTCAGTGCCCTGGGTTCTGCTAGGGTTGAGAACCACACCCCGCCAAGAACAACCTATAAATGAAAATTCTAGTGGCAACCTACAAAGGAAGAGACATGCCTGAAGAGAGCCCCACAAGGATCAGTAGCCAGTGAGTTGGCCACCGCATAGTCTAGTCCTAGAGCCACACAAACATGGGTTCTCACGGATTCCATGAGCTCTACCAGCAGCTATCTTGGCACCATCATTTGCTCCCCAGAAGCAAGCAGATAACCCCACTGTTTAGGGTAGCCGGCAATGTAAAAACAGGAGCCGGCGTGACATACCAGTACACCGTTACCACACCTTCCGTCTTCTGCTCTCATCTAAAGCCCGGGAAGGTCAGTCAGTCTTACCATCTGAGGTCTCCTGGAACTTATCTCGGACACTCTCCAGCTTTTCCATGGCCTTCATGTTGGGGGCAGCAATCCGCTGAAGCACACTCTGCTGCTCATTCAGCTTTTGCTGTAGTGTGTTCATCTCTTGCTTGATTTCCTCCTCCGCCTGTGCATCCTGTAACCCCACACCCAGCAACAGTAAGGAGCATCTGACCCCAAGTCCAGATTACCTGAGAGATGAGTGGAGCTTGGGGATCTGCTCCTAGGCAGAAGGCCAGTTCTTCCAGCTTGGTGTCTTTCACAAAATCTAGCTTGACGTAACAGTTCCAACTATCACTGAAATTCTAGGTGAATGTGGCTTTCTCGCCTTTAGTTCTTCCTCCAGATCCTGCCAATCTATCTGTCTCTGGAGGAACAGCTGCGATGGCCTTCTCTGCCTTAGCCCAGGCCATGAGCCAGCACCACCCCAGGGTGACCTAAAGCTCCTCACAGACTGCTCTGGCCTGCACTTACAGCTCCACAATAACTAAGGCAGCTCATGCTGTCCTCTTAAATCATTGTATCTGAACAAATTCCACTCCATTTTGGTTTAGGGCTCCTTAGAGCTACTGTAAATGCATGTTTGAATTTGTGCCTCACTGCCACTTTTAGTTAATAACTACTTTAACTGAATATCCGCCAAGAGCTGTTCCTGTGTTCACAGAATTCAAGGAGCTAACAGAAACACGACTAAGTGAATAATCAGAATAGTGCAGGATGAATGTAAAGACAGTGACAAGCAGTGTTGAATCAGCACACAAGAAGGGAACCCGATTCTGATGGTGGTCAGGGAAAGTTTCTGGGCGTGTGTGTAAGTTAAAGTCTATGGGATGAACAGCAGAAGACAAAAGAGTAGACATGGTTTTGTATACAGCCGAGAACATTACAGGCAAAAGCTGGAGAGGAGGGTCGTCATTGGTTTTTCATTGAATTCAAAGCAATTCAGAAATAATCAACTTTAGAAGCCACCCCTTTTAAAGAATCAATATGGCACTACTAACAATTTGTGTGCATACATGATCATGTTCATGCACTCTCAGGAAGTATGGTGAGGAACCATAAAGAAAGAGAAGTGAGACAGACAAGCAAAGGACAGGTTATAAAAGGCCGTACAAAACATACATTTTTATCTCAAAGGAGACCAATGTGATTTCAAGAGTGAGAAGGACATGAGAATATATTTATATTTTTAGAAACAGAGAAGAGCCCTGGTATCCCTGGAAGCTAGAAGACAGCATTAACTCTCCTGGAACTAAAGTTAGAGATAGCTGGGAGCCACCGTGTGGGTGCTAGGAACAGAACTTGGGTCTACTGCAAGTACAGTAAATGCTCTTAAATTTTAAACTATGTCTCTAGCTCCAAAACTTATATTCTAATAAGCTATAAAATCTAAATAAAAAAACAAACAAAAATCTAAAAGTGAAGTGCTTCATTTCTAAATGCACATGATTCATAATCAACAATGAGACTGACACAGTAATTAAAAGTACACAGAGAAAAGCCCAGGACACTAAGTTCTATCGAACTTTATTAGTGCTATTATTTTGGGGACAGGGTCTCACTATGTAGTGCTGGTTCTCTTGGAACTATGTAGACCAGGCTGTCCTCAAACTCACAGAGATCCACCAGCCTCTGCCTCCCACGTGCTGGGATTAAAGGCGTGCGCCACCACACCTGGCAACTTTAAAGGAAAATCTAATATCAATGCTTGTTAAACTGTTCCATGAAATAGAAAGGAAAGGAACATCACCAATTTCATTCTTTTGAAGCCAGCCAGCTTCAAAATCAGGTAAAGATAATGACAAAAGAAAACTATAGACCCAAAGTCCCCAGTGAACACAGACACTTACATTTTCAGGAAAATACAAACAATTCAAGAGCATATCAAGATCATGACCAAGTTTGTTTCATCCCAAGGATGCAAGGCTAGTTCAACATATGTAATGACGAACTCACAACAACAGTTACCTGCACAGAGCCACACAGGACAGTCCTTGTCAGTAATCAGTGATGGAAGAGAAAGGTGCTTGGTTGCTCATGGGGCCATGACTCTTCCTGCTTATTGAGTTTCTGAGAGTGGTGAAATCATTTTCTCCAGTTATGTACCCAGTGCTGAGACCACCAAGCTCCCCCAGGTAGCTCCAAATCTGTTCGTTTGGACAGCCCTAGTTACTCACCAAGTCACAAAACAAGTAGACATGAACATGAGAAAAAGACTTGTACTGATGTGGGGTGAGTAGGTAGTGGCAGTAGAGAGATGAGAGAGGGTGTGTGTGATAAGTATGCATTATGTACATGTGTGAAATTGTCAAATAATATTTAATTAATAAAACATTAAGAATTAAAACATATGCAAATCAATACATGTCATTTAACAATGTAATCTTTTTAGATTTACTTTTTAAGATATTTTATTAATTTTTGAGAATTTCATACATGCATACAAAGTATTTTGATCATGTTCACCCCCACTCTTCCCCTACTCCTTCTAGATCAATGGTTTTCAACCCGTGGGTCACAACCCCTTTGGGAGTTGAACCACACTTTCACAGGGTTCACCAAAGAGTATCAGAAAACACAGATATCTACATTACAATTTCTGACAGTAGCCAAGTTCCAGTTAGGAAGTAGCGATGAAAATACTTTGATGGTTGGGGTCAGCACCGCAGGAGGAACTGACTGTGTTAAAGGGCTGCAGCGTTACAAAGGGTGAGAACCATTGGTCTAGATCCACCTCCACTCCTCCATCCCTCAAATTCCAGTCATTTCTTTATGAACTTATTTACATTTTTTTCATGCAATATATTTTGTCCATATTCTTTTCCCTCCCCCAACTTCTTCCTATCCGGCTAACTTCATGTTCTTTCTCTCTCAGAAATAAATAAGTAAAACTTTAAAAGGAAAAAAATCCCACCAAATCCCACTGAGTCCAGTATGCTCTGTCCATATACTAACAAGTGTGAGACCATCCACTAGAACATGGTCCACCTTTCAAATTTACATCTCCTTAAAAAAAACTAACTCTCTCCCTCAGAATGTATCAACCATTAACAGCTCTTCCGCTAGATGTGGGGGTTCCTGAGCCTTTCATGTTAGAGTGTGTTTTTTCGTTTTTAATTAGGTATATGAACCAGTGTATGGGTTTGTACACATGAATGCTGGCACCCACTGGAGGACAGCAGAGTCGGCTCGCCTGGAGCTGGCATTACAGGTGGTTGAGTTGCATGAAATGGGGTTAGGAATCAAACTCAGATCCTCAGTAAGAGCGATGCGTGCTCTTAACTGCTGTGTCATCTTTCTAGATGACCATGCTAGAATGCTGATTGGCTCTATCTTACACAGAAGAACCACAGCTGCTGAGTGTGACTGTGCACATGTGCGTGTGAACGCAGGTACCCAGGGAAGCTGAAAGCGCCAGATCTCCCTACAGCTGACATTACAGACTATGAGCCATTCAACATAGGTGCTGGAAACCAAACTTTGGTCCTGTGCAAGAACAGTATGTATTCTTAATTGCTGAGCCATCATCCTTCTAGCCATCCATATAAATAATTGTAAGGCCAAATACATGACCATTCCTATATAGATACAGAAACGGCCTTTAACACAGTTCAACATGCCTTCAAGATAAAAGTCCTGGAGAAATTAGGAACAATGCAACATACCTCGAAACAATAAATGTTATATATGGCAAACCTATGGCCAACATTATAATAAACAGTGAAAAACTGAAAATATTTCCTCTAAATTTTGGTATGAGACAAAGAAGTCAACTCTCTACACTCTTAGCCAATACTGTGCTGAAAGTCTTGCTAGAACAGTAAGGCAAGAGAAAGCCATAAAAAGGATAAAAATAGGAAACAAAGAAGTGAAATTACTCATATTCGCAGACGTGATTCTGTTCTTGACCCTATACACTCTACCAGAAAACGCTTACATTTAATAAACACTTTTAGTAAAGTTGCAAGATAGAAAATCAACATACAGGGCTGGAGAGATGGCTCAGAGGTTAAGAGCACTGACTGTTCTCTTTCAGAGGTCCTGAGTTCAATTCCCTGCAACCACATGGTGGCTCACAACCATCTGTAATGAGATCTGGTGCCCTCTTCTGGCCTGCAAGGACACATGCACACTGAACGCTATGTATAATAAATAAATCTTTAAAAAAAAAAGAAAATCAACATACAAAAATTAGTAGCTCTCATATTCCTGAGAGAGAAATTAGGAAAAAAACAACCTATGTACAATAGCTCCCCCCAAAATAAAGTATCTAGTAAAGACTTATACAATGAAAACTTAAAAATTCAATTAAAGAAGATACCAAATGACAGAGAGACTTCCCATGCTTCTAGACTAGCAGATTTTGTTGTGAAAATGGCTTTTGTTACCAAAAGTAATCTACAGATTCAATGCATTCCCATCAAAATTCCAACGACATTCTTCACAGAACTAGAAAAAAAAATCTAAAAATTAATACAAAAACACAAAAGACTTCATACAGCCAAATCAATCCTAAGTAAAAAGAACATTGCTGGAAATATTATTATACCTGTCTTAAAATTGTATTACACTCCTAGCTAGGGAGCTATTGGTAGTTGACAGCTGCTGGGAAGGGCCGAGTCAGTTCTCTCTAAGGGTGTGGCCTCTAGTAGGCTGATCATACTGTAGTGAAAGGCCATAGATCCAAGAATATAGAGACAGCACTGACTTTATTTGATGGGTTTATAAAAAAAAAAGGGGGAGGAAGAAGATGCCACCAAGTTGGGTAGGTAGGGAAGGAGGGTTGGATCCGAGAAGTCTGAGGAGAGGGGGTGAATATGATCAAAATACACTGCATGAAATTTTCAAAGAATTAAGGGAAAAAATTACATCACAGAACAATAAAAACAAACATGTAGACCAAAAGAATAAGACAAGACCCAGAAATAAACTCACAGTTGGGGGCATCTAATTTTTGATAAAAGCATCAAGAATATCTACTGGAAAACATGTCTTTTACCCTAAACAAAAACCATGCCAAAATGGATGAAAGACTTACTTTAAAAACCTCCAACTCCAAAAGTGTTACAGGAAGATAGAAAGAATACACTTGAAGTTACAGGTATAAACAAGAACTTTCTGAACAGGACTGAAATAGCACAGAAAATAGTCCCAAGAACCAATAAATGGGACATGAAACTAAAAAAGTCTGCATAGCAAGAGAAACCATCAGCAGAACAAACAGCCTACACAGTAGGAGAAAATCTTTGCCAGTTAAGCCTCGGACAGGGGACTGATATCTAGAATATATAAAGAATTACAAAAAGTAAAACACCCAAGTCACAAAACTGCCAATCAATAAAAGGGTTAATGTAATGAACAGATAGTTCTCAAAAGAAGAAACACAAATGGCCAATATTTCAAAAGGCCCAGCAAGATGGCTCAGTGGATAGTGTACTTGTCACCAAACCTGAGTTCAAACTACAGAACCCACAAAGTGAAAGGAGAGAAGTGACTCCAGCAGGTTGTCCTCTGACCTCCACACGTGTGCCATGTGCCAGTCTATGGACGCACGATAAATAAATAAATGTAACTATATATATATATATATATATATATATATATATATATATATATATAGTGAATGTTCACTACTGTTAGCCAGCAGGAAAATGCAAATTAAAACTGCTTTGAGATTCTATCTCACCCTCAAGTCAGAATGATTCTGATCAAGAAAGCAATTAACAATAAATGCTGGTGAGGCTGTGGGAAAAGAGCAGACCTTATTCACTGCTAACAAGAGTGTAAATATTGCCATTAAGGAAATCAATATGGCTCCTCAAAAAATTCAAGACAGCTGGGCATGGTGGGGTACACTTTTAATTCCAGTATTTGGGAGGCAGCGGCAGGAGGATCTCTGAGTTTGAGGCCAGCTCGGTGTACATATTGAGCTCCAGGAAAGCCAGGGCTACATAAAGATAGCACTAACACATGACTCAGCTATATTAGTCTTGGGCATATATCCAAAGGACTCTAGATTCTACCACAGAGATACTTGCACATTCATGTATACTGCCGTACTACTCACAATTGCAGGGGAATGGAACCAGATTAGATGTCCTTCAACAGAAGAATGGATGATGAAAATATGGGATGTATCAACAACAGAGTTTTACTCAGCTGTTAAGAAAAATGAAATTGTGAAATTTTCAGGAAAATGGATGGAAGTGAAAAGTATTAATTAAGTGAGGTGCCCAGTCTCAGAAAGACAAAGATGTTTGCATGTGTGTAAATAAGGGGTGTGAGAGTGAGTGGGTATAGACTAGAAAACTAGAAAGGAAACCACCAAAGTATTGAGAAAGGAAGCACGGGGGAAGGTAACATGTGACAGGAAAGTGGAAAAAAGGCTACTGAGGCTGGAAGGGCACAAGGGAGGAGAGATGGGCAAAGTGGGGAGGGGGGGGGACAAAAAACAAATTTTGTTAGAAAAGGGCCATAATGGAAAAAAAAAACTACACTGAAAAGTCACACCCATGTTGAATAAGCAATTTATGGAAAGAAAGAAAATAAAATCCTGTTTGAAGATCTTTACAAACTGATGAGGAATGGTCTGTAGAATAGGCTTTTAAGTGAAAATTAAAAGTATACGATAGTTTACTATTATCTAAAAGGAGGTGATAATATGAATACAATTGCATGCAAACGTATTTGTATTTTAAAGCCACAACAAAAGGGCAATCTAAAAACTAATTACAAAGTGACCTACTGATGAAGAGAAGGGGACAGAAATAGAAGCCAGAATTCACTTCATGTACCCTGTTTTATACTTTTGACCTTAGAACCATATGATCCTGCGTAGTTATAAAACAAAACTAAACAGAAATATGAGAAATGTTTGGCAAAAAATTATTGGGGAACAAGATGTTCACAAGATGACAAAGTACCACTCTAGAAATTCCTTGCTAATTAATGACAAAGACAAAAGTGTATACTTAGCAGTGAGGAACCTGGCAATTCATACTTTTAACTATGGGATTAAACTCAGCATCATTTGTTAATAATGGACAAATCCTGATAGGATGTATGTCATGGTGAAATCAACATAAAACACACTACCTCTGCATCCTGAGTGTTGGGATTACAGGTGTGTGCCCTCACACCTAGCTCTAGAGTTGAACTATCTTACTGCCTGTATTTTCTTCACAAGGTTCAGGATAAAAAAAGAAAGACAAAGAAAACCAGTGTACATGTAGTATAGTGTGAAAGTCAGGGAGAGAAGAGAGATGAGAGAAAGAAAATATGATAAAATTGGGTCAGTAAGTTGGCTCACCCTGACAACCTAAGTTTGGTCCCTGGGACTTACATGGTGGAAGGAGAGAATGGACTCCAAAAAGTTGTGTTTTGACTTTGCATTCATGCTGTGGTACTCACACATCATATATACACATAGGCACAATTTTTAAAAAGGGTTAGGAAACAAGATTTTTCAGTGAGAGTAACTAGAGACATAAACCTAAGGACAATGATGTTAAACTGAAAATTTCAGTTTTAATTAGAAGTATTAATATGAACTCTGTAATAATTTCATTTTTCCTTCAAATTTACTTAAGAGTTATAGAAAAACTAAGCAGTCAGCTGTCTTGAGCACTCCAGTGTCCAGATGGTAGTTACCAAATAGTAGCATTTCGCACTGAATAAAAGAGTCAAGAGCTTCTCAGGGAAAGGGGTAAGAAATATAGAGGATGAGCCTAGACATATCAGGAACTAAGGAAGAAGATGAACAAAGACTTCAAAGGGTTATTATGTCAAGATGATGCAGAATGCCAACCCGAATGCATTCCCACTGGCTAAAGACAGAGCACCAAGAAGAAGCACACGACTGAAAGCCACCATATGTACTTCAACTCCTAAAGTCTCAATGATAGAAAACAAGTTGGTGAACAAGTGCTGAGATGCCAGGAAGCAATTCCTAACCATGTGAACTGATGATGAAGAGAGAATGAAGCTGCCTTTCCTATGTTACTGTACCTTAGGGCTACCAAGTGGTGAGAGGAAACTGCTCTATGTATTTTGGCTTTTTATAAAAAAGAAATTAAAGAAGATGGCCATTTTACAATAGGGACCAACAAAATGATCCTCCTATAATGAGACCCTACAGATTTCCTGCAGAAACAACACTGTTCCCGGGGAGCAAAATACCCACCCTACCACTGAGAAGCAATGCTGTAAAACAAAAAGGATTTTTGGAAAATAAAACCAAATACCATTACTATACCTAAGAATATTAACAGTAATTCTAACATCAAAAGTCAGTACTGAAATTCTTGTTCTATAAATTCTTTCTTAAAGGTTTGCCAAAGCTGAATTCAAAGAAGGTGCAAATGTTGGATATTTCTCTGAAGTTTCACCCTCCAAGTGTCTTCTCCATCTCGTTTCTCTGCAATGGGTTCAAGTTAGAGGCACCTACTTGGATGGGCTGACTGCTTTCTCAGTCTGTACCAGTGGCTCTTTTGTTCTTTTCTTTGCTCTACTAGGAACTGAACCAACGGCACTGTGCAAGTGGTAAGCACTCTATCACTGGGTAATAGCCCTAGTCTTCTCTGCCCTTTGAAATTTCCCATCTAGCTACTCAGGAGACTGAGGTAGAAAAACTGCTTGAACCTAGGAGTTTGAGGCCAGCCTGGGCGAAAGATGAGACCCTGTCTCAAATAAAATATAATAAATAAAAAGAAATGAAGTTTGCCACAGACTAAATTTGGGCAATTGCATTTGTGCTTTATTTTACTGGTCCCTCTAGCACCAATGTTTCTCATACAATCAGGTCTGGGGTTTCAACCAAAAATGGACTGAAAATAGCCTTTTAAAAATTCTGTTTGTAGGGGCTGGAGAGATAGCTCAACAGTTAAGAGCACCCACATGGTGGCTTACAATTGTCTATAACTCTGGTCTGAAGGGATCCAATGACCTCCACAGGCAGTGGGCATGCACATGGTACATGCACATGGTACACGCACATACAAGCAAATAAAATATATCTAAAAAAACTATGCCTGTTACTGAATATGTAGTGTTTTCTTGTCATTATTCCCTAAATACAGTATAGTAACTATTTACATTGCACTAGGCATTGTAACTAAGCTAGAGATGATGTAAAGTATTAGGAAGCCAGGTGTGATGGCACCTGTCTTTAATCCCAGCACTTGGGAGGCAGAGGCAGGTAGTTCCCTGAATTCAAGGCTAGCCTGGTATACATAGAGAGTTCCAGGACACCCAGGGTTATGTAGTGAAATCCTGTCTCAATAAATAAATAAATGAATAATAAACGAAGTATGAGGGAGAATCTGTTTAAGTTACATAAGAATGCTAGAGCATTCTTATATGAAAGACTTGAGTGTGGAACATGTGCAAGAAACTATGTCATGACAGCAAATAACTGACATGTGCAAAAGGAGTTACAATTCTATAGTACCACATATGCTAGTCTCACTGCCACAACCAAGACCTGAAATTCAATCAAACTCTACATTTATTTACCAGTTTATAGGAAATACTGGGAATGAAGAACATAACTAAGTACTATCACATAGATATAATCAGCCAAATCCAGAGTGCAGAAAATCCTACAGGACCAATGTCATGGTTTGTTTCTTCCACAAATAAATCGAAAAAAGAGAGACAGAGATAGAGAAACAGACATAGAAAAAGTTATAGATTAGCAGAGACCAATCTTAACATGTGGACTACATTTCATCCTGGTTAGTCTTTTGCCAACTTGACACAAGCTAGAGTTATCTTGGAAGAGAAACCTCAATTGAGAAAATGCCTCCATTAGATTACCTGTAGGCAAGTCTCATGTGGGAGGGCCCAGCACACTTCAAGCAGCACCACCCTGGGCAAGTAGTGCTGGGTGGTGTAAGAAAGCAGGCTGAGTAAGCCATGAAGAGCAAGCCAGTAAACACATCCCTCCATGGCCTCGGCTTTAGTTCCTGCCTCCAGATCCCTGCTCTTCTTTGAGTTCCTTCCTTAGCTTCCTTCAGTGACGGACTGTGTGGTAGGTAGTCTGAATGTAACTGGCTCCTATAATCTCATAAGGAGTGGTACTATTAGGAGGTGTGGCTTTGTTGGAGTGGGTATGACCTTGTTGGAGGAAGTGGGTCACTGTGGGGGCGGGCTTTGAGGTTTCCTATGTTCAAGATACTGCCCAGTGTCTCAGTCGACTTCCTGTTGCCTGCAAGATGTAGGACTCTCAGCTACTGCTCCAGCACCACATCTGCCTGCGTGCTGCCATGCTCCCTGTCATGATGATAATGGACTGAACC
Organism: Peromyscus eremicus; assembly: GCF_949786415.1. Classification (NCBI taxonomy): domain Eukaryota; kingdom Metazoa; phylum Chordata; class Mammalia; order Rodentia; family Cricetidae; genus Peromyscus; species Peromyscus eremicus. Next base: position 16,909,814 of record NC_081439.1, on the reverse strand, counting down.
TCTGAAATTGTAAGTAAAACTACCTCAATGAAATGTTTTCTTTATAAAAAGAGTTGCTGTGCTCATGGTATCTCTCAGCACTAGAAACTGTAACTAAGACAGACTGGGACTAGGACAAAGCTGAACAAACCCTTTCCTCTTCAATTTCTTTTTGGTTAGTATATCATCACAGCAATAGAAAAGCAAACCAAAACACGCTTGAATCCTGATGTGGACACAGACAATGCAAAACTAGTTACTGAATATTAGACAGAAAAAAGTAATGCTATTTTATTGTATATGATGGTATAGTATTTAGTTTTCTTAAGAGCCCTCATATTCTGTAGATGCATGCTGGGGTAATTATGAACACAACAATGCTTCAAATTTGCTTTAAAATAGTCCCATGGTGGGGATTATAAAAATCAAGATTGACCATACATTACTAACTGCTGAAGATGGGTAACTGGTGCCTGGTATTCATTATACTATTTTCCTTAGTTCTATGTATATTTGAAATTATCCATAAATTTAAAAAAATAAAGAAATTTCCATGGACATAATAATGAGGAATGGACTACAAAGCAGAATATTTCTTGGAGACTGGTTCCTATAGGAACCTGTGTGAAGTGAAAGTGGCCTTCACTGGAGAGCTGATACAGCAACAACGAGCAAGCAAGGCAGAATCCTCAACACGTTTAGGACGCAAAATTGATAGACTTTGCTAATTACTCAATCATGCAGAGTAAGTGGGGGGAAAGTCAAGAATGAAGCTTAGATTTTTGTATCTGAGCATGTGAGAGGCACTGAAGAAGATCTGGGGAAGAAAGCTGGAGTTTGAGGTAAGCTGTGGGACCAAGTGTAGAGATGCCAGCTGGGGTGAGGACAGAGAAGATAATCACAATGCTAAGGGAGGACAGTACCTGGGGCAGAGGCCTGAGAAGCACCTAAGGCCTACCTGTTTACTGCACAGGTTGTTTTTTTCAATTCTGTGTGCACTTGGGCTTAGGCTAGTGCATACATGCGTACATATATAGATGCATACATACATGTAGGGATATGGGCAACTGAGGGTGCAAGAGGCTCCTGACTCAGTCATCCTTTCCTAGCCAGTTCTTTCCTTTTTAGCCAGACTTCATTTGCCCCACATAGGTTAACCTTTCTTGAGACAGCTGAGAAGATGCCAATGCCTCCTAGCCAGAGTTCTTACCTTCAGATCCTCACACAGGTCACCGTAGTCAATCTCGATGAGGGCCTCTCGAGCATAGATACTGGATGTTTTCTGGGAACCACTCACTGACTCCTCTCCCTGGGAGCTACCCTGCAATGTTGAGATGGAGGGAGAGGCAGATGGAGCAGACTGACCATCTGTATCCCTCTAGAGATTAGGGGTTCCTTTGAAGCTTTCTACGTCTTTGATGCTAGACGACACTGAGGCAGAGGCCAACAGGAAGGTCCAAATTGAAAACTGGGCTCTACCCCTCACCAAGTTTCTTCATTTCTAATGTGAGGACAATGCCCAGCTAGCAGAGCTATAGTTAAGATTATGAATGGTTATGTCGCGGCCTACCAGTGTCTGGAATACTAGTGTTGAAAATACTGTACTGAATTAAACTGAAAGGCGATCTGTGAAGAGTTCCTCGGTTACAATTCTCCACTCGTCATTAGCATCTTTCACTTCTAAAAATCGATAAAATGCCTCAGCCTCTCTGATGTTGCTCCTTTTCCTCCACCTAAACTTCCATACCTCTGCATTGCTGACGTCCTCTACCCAACCCTCTTCTGGCCAACTTCCCTAACTGCAGCTAAGCTAAGTCTCCTCAGGTCCTCCAGTTTCCCATCTTCCTCTGCTCTTGCCTAATGTTCCTCAGTTCTCACTCCTACCAATGTTCAGTATTTGATAGAGCTAAGAGCTCAAGTCCTTAAGATTAATGAATCACTTCATTGTCTTTCTGACCACTCACTAGCTTGCAGCTCTCCTCTCAAGCCAATGTTCCTCTCATAACAAAGCCTGACTTCACTACCTCCACCTTGCCACATCCTTTTGCATCCATCTTTACATCCCTCACAAGTCCTATCTGTTGCTGGCCCTTCGCAGCCATTTTTCATCTCCCATCTCTGGTTAGTTGTTGAGAGATCACTCCCACCACCCACCATAATACTCACTTCTTCCTGACTAATATCATCCATGGTACCCTTTGACAGTGGCAATTTGATGTCCTGCATCTTACAGGCCTGTAGCAGGTTGTGGCGGTCACTGCGCTTCTGTTCAAGCTTGGTCTCAATGGCGGTCACCTCCTTCTGTAAATGAGTCATTTCCCTAAAAAAGGTCCAGGTAGCTATGTTAAGACCCAAATCTGGAAGGCCACCTGCTTTACCTACTTCCACCCATCCCAAGCTGGAATCCACTCACTTGTTGGCACCCCCAAGCTTCTTGCGAATCTCTTCCATCTCGTGGTTCTTGTCATTCACTTCTGACTTTTTGGCCAGGTGCTGATTCTTAAGGTCTTGAAGCTGAGCCATGGTCTCATCTATTATCTTCATGTGTCTTTGTTCCTCCTGGTCCCAGCAGGAGAATAAAGCAAGAAGAGAAGATTCATCTTGGAACCTTCTTTTGCGCCACCCTTCCCAATAGGCAGTTTGTTGGAGTTGTGTGTCACTTTTGATCTCTGTTTTCACACAACTCCTCAGACTTCTTTTATCCTTTCCTAAATCATCTGGTTGCCTTCTGCAGCTACAATTATATAAATTGTCTGTTATAGAGGGGTAGGTTGGGGGGGGGGGAGCCTGAAGGGGCAGGGGGAGGGAAGAGAGGGATCTGTGATTGGTATGTAAAAGGAATAAAAATTTTTCTTAAAAAAGGGAAGAGTTCAAACTATGGAAAAATAAAGGGGAAAGAATGGGGGATTCCCTTGTAATCCCACCAGCCAAAAACAAACTACCATTCTAGCATATTTCCTCCCTTTACAAACAACTTTAGGGTTGAAATTAGATTTTAACTTTATATCATAATCAATGGGGTTTTTTTCCTCCTTCTTTTTGGTTTTGAGACAGGATTTTTCTCTATGTATTATGTACCCCTGGCTTTTCTGGAACTCACTCTGTAGACCAGGCTGGCCTTGAACTCAGAGATCCACCTGCCTCTCCTCCCAAGTGCTAGGGTTTAAGGCATGTGCCACCACTGCCCAGCTCAATGTTTTATTTTTAAGCATTTTCCCAAATCAAACTTTTGTCATATACAACATATTTGTATTTCTTTTTCCTTTATGTACGTGGTGTGTGTACATGCTCACTCACATGCATGTATATGCCACAAGTTTATTTATATCAAGTGTCTTCCACAATCTTTTTTTTTAAGATTTACTTTATTTTTAATTATGTTTATTTATGTATGTTGAGTATGTTCCTGTGAGTGCAGGTGCTTAAGGAGGCCAAAGTCACTGGATGCCTTGGAGGTGAAGTTATAGACAGTTGGGAGCCATGTAACCTGGGTGCTGGGAACCAAACTCAGGCCCTCTAAAAGGGCGGTATGCACTTTTTTTTTTTTGGTTTTGTTTTTTAAGACAAGATTTCTCTATATAACAATCCTGGCTGTCCTGGAACTTGCTCTGTAGATCAGGCTGGCCTCAAACTCAGAGATTCACCTGCCTCTGCCTCAGGACTGCTAGGATTAAAGGCTTATGCCACCAGGCCAGTATGCACTCTTAACTGCCAAGCCATCTCTCAAGCCCTTCCACCTTATTTTTTAAGACAAAGTCTCTCAGCAAACTTAGCACTCATACTGTTAGATTAGCTACCTAGCAAGTCTAGGGATCCTCTTGTGTCTGCCTCCCCAGCACTGGGATTACAAGAGTATATCATTATATTCAGCTTTTTCTGTAAGTGATGGGGAACTGAACTCATGCTTGCATAGCGAGCTCTTTACCAATGGATCATCTTCCCAGTTCTCACATTTGTATATTTAAACTTATACAAGCAATACAGTACATTTTTTGAATAGACACTAACCTGGGATTACCACTAGAAAGAGCAAGAGACTAAGATTGGGAGTGGTCAACAAAACAAGAATTACAGCCTTACATAAAATGTTCTAGTTTGAAATTAAAAACAATTTTTTTCTTGTATGTGTGAAAAGGGCATCAGATCTCCCTAGAGCCACCTGATGTGGGTGCTGAAAACTGAACCTCGGTCAAGTGGGAGAACAGTTCCCATTCTTAACTGCTGGGCTGTCTCCCTAGCCCACATTTTCAGTTTTTCAAAGAAAATTCTTTCTTTCATTCCCCCTTTAATCTTTTAAAAAAATCTTATTAAGGGAGACATGTTGGGCTGGTGATGTGGCTCAGTTGGTAGAGTGTTTGCCTCATGCACAAAGCCAAGGATTTGATCCCTAGCACTGCATAAAACTGAGAGATGCTACATGCCTATAATCTCAGCATGTGGAGGCTATGTGTTGAGTTTGAGGCCAGCATAGGACACGTAAGACCATGTCTCTCTCTGTCTCTCTCTCTGCCTCTTTCTCTCTCACATACACACACAAAAAAGAAAATGCATCTGGAATTTAATTCTCAAATAACTTATAAAAAATAATGAACATATAGAATGCTAAAGCAAACTATGGCAACACAATAACTGATAAATTTTCATGGAGGAGAGTTCTTTGATAGTCAGCCTTCTATATACACTGATTTTTGTATACATGGGTTCACTGGAACATCAGCATTTGGCTAAAAGCTGTACTATGCTAGGTGTGGTGGTACACACCTTTAGTCCCAGCACTCAGGAAGCAGAGGCAATTGGATGTCTGTGAGTTTGAGGCCAGCCTAGTCTACATAGTTCTAACCATCCAGGGATACATAGTGAGACTCTGTTGTTTTGGTTTTTGTTTTTAAATGTACTGAATGTTTAGATATTTTTGTCATTCCCTAAATCATAAAGTATAACAACTACTTATATTGCATTAGATATGATACAGAGATGATTTAAAGCATTCAAGAGGATGTGCATATGTGGTGCTATATTGTGTACCTAATACAATTTGCCTGAAGATCAGAGAACAAGCCACTAGATTAAACGTAGATCCATCTGGATCTCTGGGAGTTCGAGGCCACGCTGGGCTACATGAGATGACTCAGTCTAGGAGAGAAACAGAGCCAGGCAGTGGTGGTACACACCTTTAATCCCAGTACTTGGGAATCACAAGCCTTTAATCCCAGCACTTGAGATCTCATGGCTCTGCCACCAGTATTTGGGAAGCACACACGCCTTTAATCCCAGCACTAGGAAGTAAGATGGCTGGGCGGAGAAAGGAATATAAGACATGAGGAGACAGAACTAAAGCCTTTTCAGCTGAGGCCTTTTCAACTGGAAGCGCTTTTCGGCTAGAGGCCCTTTTTGGCTGGACCCCGTTCGGCTGAGGACTCAGACATTCAGTCAGAGGATTCATGGAGTTGACAAGGTGAGAAGTAGCTGTGGCTTGTTTCTTTGTCTCTCTGATCTTTCAGCTTTTACCCCAATATCTGGCTCCAGGTTTTTTATTGTAAGACCATTTAGCAATTCATGTTACATACATATTTTACAGACAAACAATGCACCATTTTATGGTGCACAAGAGATTGGCATTCTGGTGCTGGGGGTAGAGGTTCCTAGAAACCATCTCCTGTGAGTATCAAATGAAGGCTGTACTATTCTGACATCTTTCTGCTAACCAACAACTATTCAAAGTGAAGTAAAAAGTCACATAACTACACTATCTTGGAGCATCCAGATGTAAATTTAGTCCTGTCCCATTATTTTACTAGGTAATCTGCAAGTGTTTGTAAGATTCCAGTAACACTATTCTAGATCACAAAGGGTTAATGAAGAAATACAAAAGCAACAAATACAGGCATACAAAAGTAAAGTGATATGTTCAAACCAAGAGAACCAAATCGTCTCAGGAAGGAATGCTATAAGGAACAAGGGCTGCACAGTGATTTAAACAGAAAAAAATATAAGGAAAAGTCACCACACAAAACACAGTGACACACACATGCCAAACAGCATGATTGCAGCAGACACTAGCATAGTCATACCATGAGATGGCTGTGTGTCGGTAAAACATCATCTGCTGCACTGAATTTATGTGGCTAATCTGATTTAGGGTCGAGACACTTGGAGCTATGCCTCTAACGGTACTTGCCAGCCTGTCTTCCTCGGCTGCCTTCCAGCTCCTCACCTTCTTTGTGGGCTCTCAGAAATCCTTAAACCCCCACCAGCATGTTTCAGGCTAAGTCTGAGAAAGCTGTTGAGGGTATTATACACCTCAAGATGAAGCGAGCAGATGATGAAATGCTGTTCACCTACAGTCACTACAAACAAGTGGCTGTGGGCAACATAAACACAGAACAACTCAACTCTGGTCCATTAGACCTCAAAGGCAAGGCTAAGTGGAATCAGTAGAACCACTAAGGAAAATGCATAAAAGCTTCTGTTGACAAAGTAGAAGAGCTAAAGACTAAAATGAATATTTAGAGATTAGATTTGGTTGCCAGCCAGGCATTTAACCTATACTGATCCAATTTCTTGTTTTTATCAAATACTAGACATATGAAATAATGAAAACACCCTATGGCACACTCAGCTGGTTGGTGAGATCATCTGTTGATCAAAAATATGAAAATAATCAGTTGAGGTTTTTAGGACAGAGTTCTAACAGATTAAAGGCTGAAACAATTACTGACCTTCTCTAAGTCATTTTCCTCTAATATCTATTAAAAGTACAAGTCACCCTTTTCAAAAATCCAAATTTTATTCATTTTGCTAGCATTTATAATTGGTAAGTTTGTCTTGGCTTTTGGTCAGGCATTACAAATGTACACCCTTTTTTTGAGATAGGGTCTCTCTACATAGCCTTGGTTGTCCTGGAACTATTTAGACCAGGCTGGCCTTGAACTCACAGTGATACTCCTGCCTCTGCCTGGGATTAAAGGCGTGTGCCACCTTTATGTGTTTATGACTCAGCATAAACACTCATTTTTATATTTAAGTAATAACAGGATTTAAGAAGCTTTGGCTTGGCTATCTTAGAAAATACTTTTGCTTTAAATGAGATCTGTATGTTACTAAAGTTTAAAGACCATTAAATTATGTTATGTACGTAATGCCATATAATTTTCTAAATTCCTACTTTCCAAGGGGCATTGGGTAGTCTCCAACTTAGAACTATAAATAAAGTTTATAATAAACGTTTATAATAAACATCAATGTGTTTGCACAAAGCTTTGCTAACACTCTGGATTACCTCCTCAGGTATTACTGAGTTAGAGGGCATAAACACATTGTGAAGCTTTTTGATAGATGTTGGAATGTTATATAAGAATACTGGTCTCTAGCCGGGCGGTGGTGGCGCACGCCTTTAATCCCAGCACTCGGGAGGCAGAGGCAGGCGGATCTCTGTGAGTTCGAGGCCAGCCTGGGCTACCAAGTAAGTCCCAGGAAAGGCGCAAAGCTACACAGAGAAACCCTGTCTCGAAAAACCAAAAAAAAAAGAAGAATACTGGTCTCCTGCGCCATATGAGGTACTGAGAAATGTTTCGGTTTTAATTTTTGGATAGTGTGAGGCTAGAGAGATGACTCAGTGGTTAAGGGGGTGCACTGCTCTTCAAAAGACCTGAGTTCAGTTCTCAGTACCGACACCAGGTAGCTCAAAACACTATCGGTAACTCCAGCTCCAAGGGGATCCAAGATCTCTCCCACATTAGGCAGTCACAACTGCTTGTAATTCCAGCTCTAGGGTATCCCAGGCCTCTGGCCTCCATGGACACCTGCACTCATGTGCATATACCCCATACAGATATAAAACTACAAATCGTTAAATGATAGAAAATAAAGTATACCCAATGCTACTTTCATTTGTATTTCATTGATTCCTGGAAAAAAAAAACTAAATTATTTATGTTTGTGAGCTATTTCAATCTTTTGAAATGTTTATGTCACATACTCATTTCTCCCCTGTTAAGGTCTTGGTGTTTTTCATTAAATGAAAACTGTAGAAATTATAGGTATTATACCTGTATGCATCATATGTATTCCAATTTTCCCCTTGTCTTTTCCCTTTCTCCTTCCTTACCTTCTTAAGCTTTTCTATCTCATTTTCATCCTTTTTTACTGTCTGCTCCCACATGTGTACTTTATCCTGATCTTCCTTCAGCTGGTTCTTCTCAAAATCCAATTGGATGCCCAAGCGAGTCTTCTGATTCTCAAATTCCAAGCTGTAGAAAGAAAGAGGAACTAGACTTAGTGCTCAGGGCCTCTCAGATACTGCTGAGTCTCAGTCAGCATAGCTTCATCCACTCACATGTACAACAAACTGTGCCCAGAAACTGCAACTCTAAAGACAGAGGAATCTAAGCTAAATTCCATCTATCCCCTCTTTAGTCACCAGAGACTCCAGCACCTTCTCAATTTACTAGGAGACATAGAAAAGAAAAGAAAACAAAGGTTCATCTAAAACCAGTTATGAGCTTTATCAAGCTTCTATGTACTTCATGAAGATTATCTCTATTTCTCTACTCAACAACTCCCATTAACTAGGCATTAACACTCTTAATTTACACAGGAAACTTAGGCTAAGAGGTTTAAAAAAAAACAACTTTCCCCAAGGCCACAAAGGTAACAACAGCTAAGCAAATATCTCATGAGACTGGAATCCAAGTCTACCACCAGAACCCATGCTCTTTCCTATAATGTCGTCACTGTAGTATAATGGAGTGGACTTAGAGAGCTGATATGCCAATGCCTCCACCTGGACGTAGTGCAATCTCAGTTATAGTCTCTATATCGCAGATTCCTCATCTGTAGATTTTCTAATTGAGTTAATATGTATAAAGTAACCACTCAGTATATTTTAGCTATCATCATCAATGTGAGGAATATTGGCTATAATCAGCTCATTTTTACCCAAGGGTTTCAATTCTTTCTAGCATCCTAAGCTCTGCCCCAAGATTTTAGAAGCTCCCAAGGGGCAGAGCTTTGGTAGTATAAGAAGATTAAGAAAACACTGAATTCCTGCTATTTTGCTATTGCCCTTTCCCTTACCTCTTCAGAAACTCAAAGTACATTAACAGCATATAGATACTAGCAGCCAGGCAGGGCTAGCTTCCAGCTGCCCCACCAATCCTCAATGTAGTGTGATAGATGCTGCCAGATGTCATGCTAGCAGCTTAAACCTATTAGTCATTATAATTCAAATGGAATGTAATTAACTCTACAATTTGGAGGTATGCAATTTTGAGGCCAATCTCCTACGTATGACTCATAAAGCCCTTGGTGATCTGGCCCCTACTGACCTTTCTACCTCCCCTGCCTTCCTCCTGACCTGGTCTGTATGTGCCAGGCATTCAAAACTACTTAGTATTCAGAACAAGGCATGCTCTGTCACACCGCTAAGCATGTTGTTCTTCCTGGCTGGAACCCTTTTTGTCCCTGCTTAGCTGGCTAAATCCTACTCACTCCTTAGATCTCTAATTCACCACTCCTTGTTCTTTTAATGCCTTTCCTGATAGTTCATGGCAGGTTCTAAGTTTCTGTAACATATGGTTGGCTCTTTCCTTTTTGAATTTCAGATGAGTTGCACTAGTCAAATGTCACAGTTGATAATAGATTTGTCATTACTCTCTATGCAAAACCCTTTCCTTCTCTCCTTTACTCAACCTTTGATTTCTACTCCCATTATCTCCCCTTACTGTGAATACATATCTCAAAGTGACATACATCCTGAGCTAGGGAGACAGCTCAGTGCTTAAAAACACTTTGCTCTTCCAGAAGACCTGAGTTCGGTTCCCAGGCCCACAACCACCTGTAATGCCAATTCCAGGGAATTTGACACCACCTTCTGGCTTTGTGGGTGCTAACACACATATGGCATATTCTCAATCTCTCTCTCTCTCTCTCTCTCTCTCTCTCTCTCTCTCTCTCTCTCTCTCTCTCTCTCACACACACACACACACACACACACACACACACACAAAAGTCTTTTAAAAAATGCACATCCTTACAAAATGTTTTAAAATTTATACAAATGCACCACATTATCTATCCCATTCAGTTTTCCAATCCATAGCAGATTTCTAAGTTAGTTATCTGTGTTACTGCCTATAGATCTATTCTTGTTTGGACTGCTCCACAGTACTTCATAGTCTATGTTTATCACATTTAATTTCAACTTTCACCACAATGGCGGCCATTTGTATTGTCACCAATACAACTCAATAATACAGATTATGTGCAAATGAACAACCCTCAAATCTCTTTGGATCCTGTAACAAGATTCTCTGGGACATACACCCACAGAGCGACTAAATGTGTATGTGTACCTCCATATACTAAAGAAGACATCTTATTTTCAGCAAATACTACTATGTTATTTTAACTGGCATTTCTCTGATGCAGAAATCAAACAATTCCTACAGTTTGCAAAGATTCAAACTCTTCTTTCTTTGACCCATTTTTTTTTAAGTAGGTTTCTTGTCTTCTTGAAATTTTCCTCTTTATTTACCAACCATACTATCCTGAAATTCATCATCTACCTTTTCCTCAAGAACTCTGTAAGTTCACTGAGGGGAAAAAACAGCACCCAATTCAATTTTATATTCTTTGAACCTAGCTTGCAGTAGGAAAGCAATGAATATTACTGTAGAAACAGGTAGCACTAAGGGTTGAAGCCCAGGGCCTCATACATACTAAAGGCAAGTATTCTACCACTAAATAACACTTTCAGCACTTTGTTTTTTACTGTATTCACAGGCAGGGTTTTGTTAAGTTCAAGGCTGGCCTTGAACTTGGAATCCTGAGTACAGGATTACCGGCATATGCCACTAGATGTATGCCTCTAGATGAACTCTTAACTGAGACCCAGGGTCCAGGGTATGACCTCCTTCAATGGTGACTATATCATGTTCATCTGCCTCACCTCCATCTCCCTTACCTCCTCCGATATCTAGCACAAGAAAACCTAGTACAAAGTAGATATTCAAAAAGACTTTTAAAGTGAGACATTAATGGCACATGCCTATAATCCCAGCATTGGGGAGGTTGAGGCAGGATTATTGCTAAGTTCTAAGCCAGCCTGGGTTGCATAGTAAGTACCAGACCAACCAGGGTTCCAAGCAAGACTATCTGAAAAAAACAAAACCAAACAAAATTTACTGAATGAATGAATGAATGAATGAATGCACATATGCCACGAATGAACTAAAGTGAGGCGGCCTGTGCTGCAAGGGGAGACTGCATCTTAAAAATCAAAGTTAGAAACAGTATAATATACTAGACAATAAAATGAAGGACAGGCTTGTTTCTTTTCTGGTTATTCCTCCAGCCTAGAACCTCTTCTTTTCATTCCTAACTTCCAACACACAAGGATAATGGTAAAACATTAAAAATGGTAATGTTTATTGTTCTTTGTAGGTGCTACTTATTATGCTGAATAATTCACAACGATTATTTCATCTAATCCTCCCCACAATGCCCCAAGATAGGCACTATTGTCTCATTTTATAAAACTATTGTTCAAGGTAATGATTTTAATACAGGTAAAGCAGATTTAAAGCTGGCACTTTTACCCCCTCCAGTAAGTTGGTATGCTTCTAAGAACTGGTCACTGCCCGAGGACACATATGACTTTCAAGGCTGCAGGCATGCATCCCAATACCTTATAATACTACTTTCACTTACCGCTTCTTGGCAATCTCATTCTGACGCTTCACCTTTTCTTCCTCAAATTCTCGGATGTTGCGCACACCAATCTCCCGACAAAACTCTTCAAACACCTCATCTTCCACCTGAGGGAAAAGGCAGGGAGGGCAGAGGCATTATTGCTTCAAGTCCTACTTCCAAACCTAGTCTTGTTCTGATAAACATGCCCACCCTCTACCAACCTGGTTCATCTTCTCCTTCAAGTCTTTCATTTCCCTTTCTCGACTCTGGATGATTCTCTTGATATCATTAATGCGAGGTCCAAAGTTGGCCAGCTCACTCTCCAGCTTAGACTTTTCCTACAGACAAGAGGTTGAAAGACAAGAGACTAGAATCTGTGGAGGAAAAGAACTTCCTTGCCAGTACCAGCCCCATGGTCAGCAACCACTGAGAAAGCTTGACTTTGCACCAATATCCCTGTCAAATTATAAAACCTTTAATCCATAAAGCTAGGCACACAGTAAACATCATTAGTTGTAGGTTCACAATCCCTTATTGATAACCCCTGGGCCAAATATATTTTAGAAGTTGGACTGTTTTTCAGAAGAAGGTGAATCTAGGTTATTATGTAACACCTCTAGTTTGAGTAAACTGGGAAAATGTAGAATTACAAAAGAATACATTAATATACCCAATCCACAGACACTGAAATTCTTATAACTCACTGTTTTTGTTTATCTGTCTGTTTTTTACCCTGAGATGTGATCCCACTATATAGCTCAGAGTGGCCTTGAATTCTCTAATCTCCATATCAGCCTCCAATGTACTGGGACCATAGGCATATGCCACTACACTGGCCCTGTTGCTCACTCTCAATTGACTTTTAGAAATCCCAATATTGCCAGGCGGCAGTGGTGCACACCTTTAATCCCAGCACTCAGGAGGCAGAGGCAGACAGATCTCTGTGAGTTCGAGGCCAGCCTGGTCTATAGAGCGAGATCCGGGACAGGCACCAAAACTACACAGAGAAACCCTGTCTGGAAAAACAAAACAAAACAAAAAAAGAAGAAATTCTAATATTTATTGAATGAACTGCATTAATAACAGTATCTAACATTTACTGAGTGCCCACTGTTCTAAGAACTTCATAGATATTCATTCACACGTTCCATCTTTGTAATAATCATACAAAATAGACAGAATTTCCATTTGGTAGATGAAGATGAGAAAACTGACAAAGAGAAGGTAAGTAAGTTGCTTAACGGGATCAATACAGCTGACGAAGATCTGGACCCTCACCTCCCACCCCAGCCCAGTGTCTGACTCAGCTGTGCTATCCTGAACAGAACGGAAGCAAAGTGGTCATTCCCCCCACTCAGTGCAACCTGGGAAGGCCTTGGAGAACACCAGGGCTAATGGTCAGGCCCTACCTGGAGATTCAGGGCAAGATGCCTAGTCTTGGTCTGCTCTAGGTCACTCTGTGAGTACTTCAGCCTCATTTGTAGCCCATGGGCCTGGGACTGCACCTGCCGCAGTTCTGCCTCTTTCCGTTTGGCCTTCATCTGCTCCTAAAGAGGACAAGAGAAAAGGGCCATGTGGTAAGTGGCCAACCTGAGCTCAGGAACCCTACTCCTAAGAACCAGTTCCTTGTCGCTTACTTTCAGCTCCTCTGTCAAGCGTTCTTTTTTCTCTTTCAGCTTGTCTACTGCTTTCTCATCCCAGCGTCGTGCCTTTGCCTTGAGATCACTGGCTCCACCAGAGATAACTCCTGACTTCTGGAACAGGGTTCCATCCAGTGCCACTGTCTACAACAGTGAGAGAAGAGGTGGAAGAGATGGTGAAAACAGGCCCCTCCAGTACTGTGCCTGTCCAGCTCCAACCTGGGAAAAGGGGGCCATACCTTGTGGCGTTGGTGACCTCCAAAGGCAATGCGTCGGGCATCCTCCACATTGTCACAAACAAGGGCATTGCCACAAGCATACTGCAGAGCTTTTTTGATGTGAGGTGGTTCATAGCGAATCACATCAATCACTAGCTTGGCCCCCTTCAGCTCCCGGAGTTTCTCATCTGTAGGTTTGACCTGTGTGAAGAATCTTATGAAGCAACAGAATACACAAAGCCAAGGTGAGGGGCCCCGCAACACTGTCTTGCCTGCCGCCGCCACTCCCACCTCCCCTCCCCCCCACCCTGACACACACACACACACACACACACACACACACACACACACACACACGCCTTACCTCCAGGTAGTCAAGAGGCAAGAAGGTCTCAGGCTCTCCACGTTGCTCCTTGATATACTGAATACAATCCCGACCTGTCTTCTCTGAGTCCACAATAATAGCATCCATGTTCTTTCCTAAAACCTTGGTCACAGCAATCTGATACTTCTTTTGTGTAGGCTGGCAGAGGTCAATGAGGCGGCCATACTGAGTAAAGGAAGAAGGGAAAACTGAAGCGTAAGGCTTAGGAATCCCAATTACTAGTTCACAAAGAAGGGCAAGATAAAACTCCGTATAAGGAACAATGAATGCAACTATGCTGCTTATTTGTGAAGTCGGTCCTCTATTTTTGCACCTGTATAATACCACTAAAATGGGAATGGACTGAGGGGAGGCACTTGTTAGACTTGCACGCTACAAGCAATTTAGACCAGTACAGTGGTCAATTCTAATGTTCCTTCCAAAGACAGAAGTTTGGTTAAAGGAGGATTAAGGACTGAATAAACATGTTACATGATAGAAGACCCAATTAACACCTCAGAAGCAGCTCCAAGAAAGACATCCCATTGTCTCTAGGATCAATCCTATTGGAGGCTTACAGGGTAAAGCCACAGGTTTCCTAAGACTGTTTTTGGAATCAGACAAGACTGACCGAAAGGCCACAAGCCTTCACAGCCTCACCCTAGAAGACAATTTTGAGTACGATACACTAGTTAATTTTTCTGTTTTTGAAACATGGTCTCATTATTTAGCTGGAACTATTCTGGATCTCCTTATGTAGCCCAGGTTGGCTTCAAACTCATGATCCTCCTACCTCTGCCTCTCAACTGCTAATATTAAAGATAGGCACCATGGCACCCAGCTTTACACTGGTTACTTATTAACTGATAACTGAATGGAATTATAGTAATTTGCCAGTGTATCTTTTTAAAATTTTTTAAATGATTCCTTTTTTATTTTTTATGAACATTGGTGTTTTGCCTACATATATGTCTGTGTGAGGGTGTTGGATCCCCTAGACAGTTGTGAGCTGCCATGTGGGTGCTGGGAATTGAACCAAGGTCCTCTGGAAAAACAGCCAGTGCTCTTAATCTCTAAGTCATCTTTCCAGCTCCACCAGTTTATCTTTTGACTTATGGTTGTTTTGATGTAAAAGATTGGTGTTCAAAGATCAAGGGAGGACTATGATATTATGAACTACATTTAGCCGTAGACTGAGGTTCCTGACACAGTTCCAAAAACTAAAGTCATAGTGAGTTGACTGTGAGAGCTAGTCATTACAGAGACTGAGGCAGGATTAGAAGATCAGGCCTTCTAGTCCCCTGTCCCACACCTAAGAGGAAAAGATGACTAAAAGTTGAGTTAATCATCAGTAGCCAATGATTTAATTAGTTGTGCCTATGAACCCCCCTCCCCCCATAAAAACTCAAAAGTTCAGGACTAGAGAAATGAATCAGCTTGCTGCTCTTGCAGAGAATCTGAGCTCAGTTCTGAGTATTCATGTCAGGTGTCTCACAACCACCTGTAACTCCAGCTCCAAAGCATCTGATATCCTCTTTTAGCCTCCTCGGGTACCCTCACTCACAAGTATAAACCCACAAATGGAAACACAGATACACATACCCCAACCCAAACAATTAAAATAAACTTAAAAAGACAACAAAAACCTTGAAAGTTCTATGTTCATGCTGGGTGCTGTAGCAGAATATTATTTTAAGGTGTGATACTTTTTTTTTTTTGTTTTTTGTTTTTGAGACAGGGTTTCTCTGTGTAGCTTTGTGCCTTTCCTGGATCTCGCTCTGTAGACCAGGCTGGCCTCGAACTCACAAAGATCCACCTGCCCTCTGCCTCCGAGTGCTGGAATTAAAGGCATGCGCCACCACTGCCCGGCAGGGTGTGATACTTTTGTTTAACTCTGTGAAGCTGTGTTACTATGTCTGTGTAAAACACCTGATAGTCTAATAAAGAACTGGCCAATAACAAGGCAGGAGAAAGGATATGCCAAGCCAGCAGGCAGAGAGAATATATAGAGGGAAAAATCTGGCAGGAAGAAGAGCTAGCAGCCAGAGGAGGAGGACTCCAGGGGCCAGCCACCCAGCTACAGAGTAAGAATTTACAAAAATAAGAGAATGGGAAAAGCCCAGAGGCAAAAGATAGACAGGTTCATTTAAGAAAAGCTGGCTAGAAACTAAGCTAAGCTAAGGCTGGGCATTCATAAATAAGAGTGTTTGGGAGCTGGGTGGCGGGGGCCCCCCAAAAAGTGCCAAACAACAACCTACAACAGGGTGTGGTTATTCATGCCATTCATTAGTCCCTGGACTCAGAAGCAGAGGCAGGCAGATCTTTCTGAGTTCAAGGACAGCTTGGTTTACATGAGTTCCAGGCCAGCTGGTAGCATATATAGTGAGACCTTGCCTCAAAATTAATTAATTGATTGATTGATTGATTCAGGGAGCTTCTACATAACTCAAGAAAAGGCTCAGTACGTAGGGCACTTGCCAAGAAGACTGATGACCTGAGTTCAATTCCTGGAATACACACTGTGGAAGGAGAGAACTGACTTCCGCAAATTGTCCTCTGACTTCACACATGTGCTGTCAGACAGACAGACAGACAGACAGACACACACACACACACACACACACACACACACACACACACACACATACAGAGAGTAAATGTGTTTTCCTGAAAACCACGAGAAACTAGCAAATTAACCAATGGAGTAGGTCATGGAAACATAATTTTCAATCAGATGGTCAGAACCACAGGTCAGTCTAGGCTTACAACTGCAGTCTGCAGTAAAAGGCCATCTTATGGGACTAAGTCCTTAACCTATGGTATCTATCTGATGCTATCTCCAGATAGTGCCAGAACTGGATTATAGGACACACAGATAGAGTCTATTGGAGAACTTTGGGAGTGCGGGAATTCCTGAACACACACATCTGGTATCAGAATCGAAGTGCTTTATTTATTGGCTGTGTGAGAGTAGGAAGAATACTTAGGTTTTATCCTATCTCATAGAGCAGACCCCATACTATATAGGAAAACCCTACTCTGGCTCCAAAGTCACTGTGACAGCTTCAGGCAATCACATCTGAATGTATACTCATTTTTCAAAGACTTTCATCATTTCATAGACCATTACCTAACAAACACTGATAGATATCTTATATACATTATCTCAAATTCTTATAAGCACCCAATAAAGTAAATAACTTTTACTAGATCCCTTCCTCCACCCCTAAAATCAAGCATGGTTCCTTAAGAACCATGAGATTAAAAAGAGTAAGTACTTCCCTAGCATTACCTATAGGAATGATCAGTGTGTATTTATAGAACCAAACTAAGTTGCACTCAAGGACAGGATAATACAGAAGAATAACAATTCAGGGCACCTAGGAACTCAGAATTAGGCCAAGAGGTCAAAGATTTGATAAAGCCGGGGAGTTCCCTAACAGCCAATGGCCCAGTTAGCACATGCCAATGGAACCCCTATAGAAAATTACACAAAGCTACTTCTTTGAAGGACAATTCCTAGCCCATGTCTGCCCACCTCCAAAACCTTCGTTGTCCCTCCCACTCCCCAAAGAGGAATGGATGTAGCAAGACAAAGCCATCAGGAAGATGCAATTGTAATGAAAAGAGCCCATGATTGAGCTAGGGAGATGTCTCAGTGGGTAAAGCACTCGCCATGTGGAGTTAGGACCTAAGTGTGAACCCCAGAACCCACATAAAATAGGACATGGTAGCACACAGCGTCCATAATCCTAATGGTTCCTACGAGGATATGGGAAGTAGAAGCAGGAGAACCCCAGGAAGCTTGTAGGCTAGCTATCCTGGCATACACAGCAGAAAACCAACCATGATGGTCAGAGACGCCTCGGTTGTTAAGAGCACCACCCATGTACTGGCTCACAACCATCTGTAACTAGTTCCAGGGGACTGAAGACTGCTGAACATTGCGGGCACCAGACATGCATGTGGGGTACATACATACATACATGAAGACAAAACAATCATACACATAAATCTTAAAAAAAAAAAAAAAGGCAATAGTCAACACGAGACCCTGTCTCAAAAAAGCTGGATCCATTCTTGTGGCACATATACTCACAAATACACACACACACTAACTTTTTTATTTTTATTATTTGTAATTATGTGTATGTACATGCCCAAGCCCTCAAAGGCCAGAGGCGTGGGATCCTCTAGAGCTGTAGTTATAGGCAGCTGTGAGCCACCTGTTGTCAGGTCCTCTGAAAGGGCAGGGACTGCTCTTAATCATTGAGCCGCCTCCCCAGCTCCCAGGAAATCAAATTTTTAAATTGGAAAAAAAAGGATAAATTGAGCACGAACGGCAGTTCTCTCACAAGCTTTGCTTCTTTTCTTTTTTCAATTTATTTTTTATTTTATATGTATGTGTTTTGTCTACATGTATCTGTGTATGTGTAACTAGCATCCACGTAGGCCAGAAGAGGGTGTCAGATTCCCTGGGACTGAAGTCACAGAGACTGGGACTTACCACATGGTTGCTGGGAACTGAATTCAGGTCCTATGGAAAAGTAGACATGGTCTTAACTCTGAACCACCTCTCCAGTCCAAGCTGTCTGGGTAGGACATTTTAGCTGAGTTTCCATTTTCCCGGATAAAAGTAAGACTAGCTATTCTGTCTTCATAGTGTTCTTCAGCAGTCTCCTTTCCACTGGCACTCCCTCCAGGGAGGAGGAGCCTTATGAGACTCGGGAGGTAGACACTTCAGGTTCAGGTCTGGGAAAGTGGAAACTTCTAAGTTTCTAGAAGACCTTTCTCAGCTTTATACAAGTAAACACCTGCTGGAGGAGGAGTCTCTGACAGACAGGCAGAAGTAAGAGATTCTTAACTGTTGAGCTGTCTGAAAGCTGTGCCAATAGCTCCAGGGTTGTTACTTTTGTGAGGTGTCACCCCCATTGGAGTGTGCTTTTGGTGATACGTTCTGTAGTGGGTTCCCTTGCTGAGGTGAGTAGATCTATGTATCATGTCTCCCCATAGAAAGTCTATCACATAACACAGGGTGACTGACAAGGTTGATGGTGAGTCTCAATACATGCTTAGAAAGAGTCCTTCCAGTCTTACCACAGAACCAGGGTAGAGACGCTTGATGCTCTCCATTATCTCTGCTTTTCGCTGCTGGCGACTGCTCTCCTGACGGTCAATGCGAGCATCCCCCAATTGCTCCATCACCTGGTTCAGCTCCTTATTGATCTCATCAATACGACGCTTGGCCATCTCCACTTCCTCTGTCAATTCTCCCTCCAGCTTCTTCTGCTCCTCTAGGGACTGTCTGTCAAGTAAGAGAATACAAGAGTTAGCCTGTGTGGTGAGATAATCTGGGACTGAAGGACTCTGGTAGACCTGCCTGAAGAGGAACAGGATAAACGTAAAAGAGATGTGGAAGGAGAAGAGAGGATTGCAGAACCACATACTTGCTAGTGGTAATATACTCCTCTAGCTTCTCGATCCGTTTCTGATTCTCTTCAATCTCCCGAAGCTTTTGCTTGATCTTGGCCTGGGCAATAAATACATTCCATTACTAGAGGGTGAGCCCATGTGCTATTGGCTTACACGCCTATTGACCCTACTCATCCACAATTCCAACAGTCCAACACAATCTGTCACTAATGCAGGAGGCCTACCAAAACGCAGAGGGGTTAAGGACATTACAAGAAAACCCACAGAATCAATTAACCTGGGCTGACAGGAGCTCACAGAGTCTGAACCAATAACCAGGGAGCCTGTACGGAACTGATCTAGGCCCTCTGCACATATGTTATGGTTGTGTAGCTTGGCATTCATGTGAGACTCCTAATAGTGGGTGGAGGGGCTATCTCTAACTCTTTGACTGGCTTTTGGGCCCCTATTCCTCATCCTGGACTGCCTTGCTCAGCCTTAATACATGGAGAGGTGCGTAGTCTTACTGCAACTTGATATGTCGTGTTTTATTGATATCCATGGGAGGCCTGCCCTTTTCTGAACAGAAACAGAGGAGGAGTGGATTGGGAGGGAGGGCAGTGGGGAGGTAGGGGGTGAATGGGAGGAGAGGAGGGAGGAACTGTGGTCAGGATGTAAAATAAATAAATTCATAAATTAAAAACAAAAGGCAGAAACACATGCAAAGTCCAGTCTACTGATGGATGGGGCTTCCAAAAAAATCTCTCAAAGGTATTGCACCCAGCCCAGGTTTCCTCAGCAATCTAAGGCTCAAACCCAAGCAAAGTAAAGCTTCATAGACCTCTCTGACCTTGCTGTCTCAGCTATAAGATGTAGGTAATTTCCACTTCATAAAACACATAGTAAGTACTTAATACAGGGTATGCATTAATGTGAATGAATGCCTACAGTGTTCTCTGAATTATTTAAACTAAGTGTTTAGCTGAATGCTTGGACCACTATAGGCTCTTGCGATAACATAAGAACTTTCTATCATTATTAGTAATACTAGAGTGGCAGTAAGTGAAGTATATTTGGTAATAGTGTGAGCTTTAGAGCCAGCCTGCCCAGGTTCATATCCTGAGCCTACAGCTAAGCAATTATGGGATTACTATTATTATTAAGCAGATTACTTCACCACTGTGATATAGTTTCCTCATTTGGAAAGTGAGGATAATAGTAACTATCCCCTAAAGACATCGCAAGTGTAGAACTTAAATAAGTGAGTATGTGTAAAGCATAGTGTTTAACACACAGTAGCTGCCTGTCAGATATAAACTTCTGTTGTTATTAAAACTATCATTATTTCCTTATTTAGGGATTATCACCCCTGATCTTTTTGCTTGCTGTTGATGCTGGGAACTGAATTCAGGGTAAATATGCTAAGCACACACTGCTGCTGAGTTCCACCCCAACGCCTCATCCTTTAATTTTGCCTACCTCTGTCTCTACTTTCTTCCGCTCTTCCAGATCTAGACGGTCCTGGTCAGCTTTCTGGTCTCTATTAAACTTCTCCAGCTCCTGCGCCAAAGTGGCTGCTCTCTTGCTAGCTTCTTCTTTCAGTCGGTGGTATTTCTTGACCTGTGTTAAGAACAGCAAAAGAGGACAGGTTACTAAGTCAGCATATGTTAAGTCACTAATCTTTTTACCAGAAACCCTTTCAAGACTTACCTGATTCTCCTCCAGGGTCAAGTCTCTGCCCTGACTCTGACTCTCTTCCTCCATCCGTTCTTCGAACTCCTGTCGGGCCTTCTCCACTGACAACATCTCCTTCTCCAGCTCATCCATGTCACCTTTACGTTTCTTGTAATGCTTCTGAGCATTTTGCAGAGACTTCTTGGCTGCTTCAAGCTTCTTGATTTTGTGGGAGGTATTCTCTTTGGCTTTGATGTACTGAGGCCGCTTCTGATTCAACTCTGAGTCCTTTTCCCTTTTGCCAGAGGGAAAAGAGACAATCAGTTAGTTAGTCCTGCAGAAGGTAAGTTCCCAGGCTTTTTATCCCAAAAGAGGGAACTATGTATTCCCAGCCAATCTCATGGAAACACCTTAAAGAACAAGAGCCTAATGCCTTAGAGATCCTCAAAAACAAACAAAACAACAACAACAACAACAACAAAACAAAAATCAGGAGGGTGCAGTTTGAGTACTTCTTGGAACCTACCATCATCCTGGCATTGTAGCCACCCCAAAAGACAAAAATACCGCCCCTGCTTCAACCCTTGCAAATCTTTGGAGTTCTTCATGGCAATAGATTTCACTGTCCCGTAAGGTTGAAGCCAACGCTAAGACAGGTCTCTCATTAAAACCCCCCACAAATACCATTTACTGAATTGCCTTCATCTGATCTAATCACTTCACATCTCTGTCCTTTAAGCTTCTATTCTAGATACAGTGTTTCTCTTCTAGGATGGCCCTGTTGGTCATCTAATAGCTGTACTTCCTGCTGCTTCCTCTTACCTGCTAACTTGTTAACCCAGAGCCTGGTTCTTTTATTCTTTTTTAATTATTTGTATCACACACACAAGCAAGCATGCATGCACACACATTAGTGTATATGTGGGCACATGTGTGCTACAACATGCCCACATGCAGAGATGAGAGGACAACTTGTGGGACACAGTTCTCTCCTCCACCATACGGATCCCGGTGATTTAACTCAGGTTACTAGACTTGGCCTCAAGCACCTTTACCCAATGAGCTGTATCAAGGCTGATCTACCTTACTGCCCTAAGCCTGAGTTCTTAATCTTCTATTGTATTCATTGAAAGTCAAGAAATGTGCCTGGTCAAGGGGAAGAAAAACAAATTAGTACACACAGTAGACTCTGAGCTCAGAGGAACCTAAGAGAATAGCACAGCTGTTTAGTTTCCTACAAGCTACAGGCCTGGGCGTGCCTCTTACTTGATCTCCTTCTCAATCTGCTGCTGTTCCCGCATCATTTTGCCCAGCTCTTTCTTCTTCTCCTTCAGCTCATCCTCTACCTTGTCCATCCGCTTCTTGTCCTTCTCAATCTCCTTGTTCTTAGCAGCCAGTTCCTTGTTGAGCTTCTCAATCTCCACTTCATTATGGTAAAGCTTAAAGAGCTGCAACTGTACCTGTGCTCGTACCACCTCATCCTTCAGGCGCTGGTAGCGGTCCGCCTAGCAAACAGGGGTGGGGATGGGGCGTATCAGTAAGGCACTGCCTGCCTTTGGCTTGGTCCTTTAGATCTCAGAGGCAGTCAGCCACCAACCTCTTCTTTTTCTTGTTTGGCCTCCTTGCGTTCAGCTGCGATGTTTTTCTTGCGGTGGTAATTAAACTGCGTGTCCTCTTCAGCCTTCACCATTTCTTTCTTTCGCTTGTCATACTCTTGTGCTAGTTCCCCAGAGCGACTAATTTCTTCAAATAGAGCTGTCCTCTCCTTGGGGTTCTTCATGGCAATAGACTCCACTGCGCCCTGATAAGGTCAAAACACTACCCCATTTAAACCTCCGCTAGCTCAACTCACCCTGCCCGCTTCAAAAGTTTGTCAACCCTCCTCTCCCTAACTATTGCCACATTTCAAGGCTTTTGAGGGTGGAGGCAAAGTAAGTACTGAGCATTAGAGGTGAGTATGTACTCCACCACTGACCTTTATTCCCTGCCCTTTGTTTACTTTTCTTACTGTAAAACAGGGTCTCACTAAGTTGTCTAGGCTGGCTTTGAACTTCCTCTGTAGCCCAGGTAAATCTTGAACTTAAAATCTTCTTGCTTTAGGTGGGAGTATGGGCCTGCACCACCAGGTCAGCCATACTGGGCTTTAATGGCATATTCTCTGCCTCTGAACACAAAGAGACAAACACAAAGGTAACATAGTGGTATTTTATGTGCAATGACTAAAGCAGCCTAGAAAACTCAAGCTTGAGAGGCAAAAAACTTCAGAAGGGAATTCTATTTGGGAAGGAAGGCCTTACACAGATGACATCTAGGCTGACTTTGGAATATATAGGAAAACTAACCAAGAAAAGAGGAGATAGGCTGGAGAAAAGCGAGCAGGCTGGAGATAGCATGAGAGACACTGGGTTTAATCCTGCACACACATACACACACACACACACACACACACACACACACACACGCTAAAGAAAAGGTTATTCCACAATTCGACATACAGGAAAATGAACACACAAAGACCCGCATACCAAAACAGAAAATGAATCTGAGAACAAGTGGTTTAATTAGGCTAGAGTACAAAACTGAGGAAAAGACTATTGGAAGACAAGGCTACTAAGGTAGGAAAGAAAGAATCAAATGATAGTGCTTTCTGAACAACAGGCTTGGAAGTTTGTTTTCTCATCCTAACTCAACTGTTCCCAAAGTAGCTAGCTTCACAATAACCTCGAGCTTGGTATAACATAGACTGTGCCCTACCACAGAGTCTCTTCAGCTCTTCTATCTGGAATGGAGCCTAAGAATGTGCATTTGTAACATATCCCCAAGTGGTGCTGATACCGCTGGTCTAGGAACTACAATTTAAGAATAACCATCCTAAGACAAGAAGGAATCACTGAACTGCTTTACAGAAAGACAGAGCAAAAAGACTTGTGTCCCTATTAGACTAACCCAGCTGAGGGGGAAACTGAAAGAGGCCAGAATGGAATTAAAAAGTCTACTAAAGAATGTGCTACATTAGTCTAGGGGAGACACATGAACTTGGAGCAGGCCTAGTTGGGACAGGAAAGGCCAACAAACAGCAAATAGCCAATAATGATTTAAAAATACCCAAAGGGGGCTGAATAGGTGGCTCAACAATTAACAGCACTAGTGGCTCTTCCTTCTAGAGGATCCAGGTTCAGTTCCCAGCACCTACATGGCAGCTCACAACTATCTATAACTCTAGTTCCAGGGGATCCAACACACTCTCTGGTTTCTGTGGACAGTGCAAACACTGTGCACATACATACATGCAAGCAAAACACTCATACACATAAAATGAAAATATTTTTTAAATGCCCACAGTGTGGGTATGGTGGCACATGCCTTTAATCTCTGGACTTAGGAGGCCAGCCAGGGCAACACAGTGAGATCCTGTCTTTAAAAAAAAAAAAGAAAGAAAGAAAAGCCCACAGAGGAGAACCAACTACTATCACTACTGTCACATTATTAAAGTAACATAGTTTCCAGCTGCCTTCTAAATACTCCTCCATATGCCCACAGATAAGTGTAAGTTTTACATCTCAAAGAAGCTTCTTTTTGTTTTCCAACAATTAGAGAGATCCACAACTGGTCAAAATGCAGAAAGTAAGTGACCACAGGGTGCCCAGGCTCAAATGTATCATCTGTAACACAGCCCCCCCACAGCGGTTCAGCGAACATCTCAGGAGACAGGGCAGAAAGATTATAGGAGCCTCAGGGCCAGGATGACTACTGCATGATAGTTTCTTCCTGACACGACAAAGATGGTGTTCCCAAGAACTCTTAACAATATGGCTGTCAGCCCAAGACCTGTGAAGACTATATCAATGGACACAACAATATGGATGGGGAAATTTCAAACCCTGATAGTTGCTAAGAGGGCGCACCATTTACCCCATTGCCCAACCATCCCCACAGGAGCAAGACCTCAGCCCTAAAAACATACAAATAACGGCAAATACTAACCGGACTCAGTAGAGGTGTGTGTGTAAATAAATAAAACAAATATAGGGGCTGGGAAAATGGCTCACTGGTTAAGAGTACTTGCTACTCTTGCAGAGGACTCTGGTTTAGTTCCCACCACCTACATGGTGGCTTACAGCCATCTGTAACTGCACTTCCAGAGGGTCTGATGCTGCCTTCTGGCCTGTGGGCACCAGGCATACTACACGTGGTGCACATATATACATACAAGCAAAATACCCATACATATAAAATAAAAATCTTTAAAAAAAAAAACCTCATCTATATACATAGAAGAGGTCACAAATTCCAGAGGAGGTGGTTAAATAAAAGAGTTGGAAGGGAGAAAGGGAATGTGGAAATGATGCAAATACAGCATATAAAATCTTCAAATAAAATTTTTTAAGGACAAAAAAATAAAAGTAATTTACTAAGCATGGTGGTACATGCCTTTAATCTTATTACTCAGAAAGCAAAGGCAGGCAGATCTTTTTGAGTTCAAGGCCTGCTTAGTCTACACAGTGAGTTCCAGAGAAGCCAGGATTACACATTGAGACCCTGTCTTAAAAAAAAAAAAAAAGCCAACCTGGAAGACAAGGAAGTTCCGAGCTTTGATGAGAATGCCCAACTTCTCTAACTCTTCACTGTATTCATGTAGCTGGACAACTTTGTTGTTGATCTTGTACTCAGAAGAGCCCCCTACAAGACAACGAATGAGTTAGCAAGGGTCAGGTAGTCTGTCTTCCTATCCTAGGAACAAGTCTATCTGCTTCCTTGGACTCCAAGAGTCTTCTGATCAGCCTTACCCACCTACAATGACACGGGCAAAAGTGCGGTCCTCAGCACCCTCCTCAGAGTAGACCATGCTCACAAAGGCTCGGTTAGCAGCTGGCTTGCCCACAGGAGCTCCATGTATCAGGTCCCGCAGAGTCTTTACCCGCAAGTTGCTGGTTTTCTCACCAAGCACAAAGCTGATGGCATCCATGAGATTTGACTTACCTAAGAGAGAAGAGGACAGAGCACAAGAGGGAACATAGGGAAGATGGGACAAGGAAAAGAAATAAAGGACATTTGAGAATAGCAAGTATTCTTTTCTATTTTATTTTTTAATGTCAGACTAATGAAAAACAGAAAATAAACTGTTGTCAGAAAACTGGATCAACGACTTAGGAAAAATAGTTCCTTTGCAGTTATTACTTACAGTAGCTAATATGCCCAGATGGCGAGGACCCCTCAAAGACCATGATGGAGACACCAAATCCATATGTAAAAGCAAATAGCCTTTATTC
The DNA here is from genome assembly GCF_949786415.1 of Peromyscus eremicus. Classification (NCBI taxonomy): domain Eukaryota; kingdom Metazoa; phylum Chordata; class Mammalia; order Rodentia; family Cricetidae; genus Peromyscus; species Peromyscus eremicus. Next base: position 16,883,566 of record NC_081439.1, on the reverse strand, counting down.
AAGCTGGAGCTTGGACTCCAACACAGTAAGACCTTGTCTCAAGCCATATCATCAACAAATCAAAACAACCCCTCAAAGACTAGAAAGACTAAAAGGAAAACAGGGTAGTAGCATGCTTCTAACCCTAACCCAGCACTCAGGGGACTAAAGCAGAAAAATTAAGGGTTAAGAGTTCAAGGCTGGATCCTGTCTGTGGTGGCACCCGCCTTTAATCCCAGCACTCAGGAGGCAGAGGCAAGCAGATCCCTGAGTTCATGGCCAGCCTGGTCTACAAAGCAAGTTCCAGGACAGCCAGGGCTACAACAGAGAACCTTGTCTTGAAAAACCCTTAGCTTTATGAGTTAAAACAAAACAAGACTGTGGGATGTTCCACAATACAAATGGCCTGTTCTTTTAGAAAACTCACTATCTGTACCAGGAGTATAACTAAGAGGTAGGGCTTTGCTAGCACACACAAGGCCCTGGGTTCCATCCCCATTACTAAATAAAGGCAATGTCTAAAATGAAAGGGGTTAAGAGAACCATCCTGGAATACAGGCCATTACTGAGATATATGCAAATAGAACATGGATGTTACTATACGTTAATCTTTCGTTTTATTTTATTTTAGGAAAAAAATATCTACATAGTCCAGGTTGGCTTCATAATCACAAGCTTCTTGCCTCAGCTTCCCACATGCTAAGATTACAAGTGTGTGACACCCCACCCCACTTGAAAGCATGAACTAAGATTAGACTCTGGTTTCAAAAAAAAAGAAACATGGACATTTTGGGAAGCAATTAGAGAAGCTTGAATATATATTAGATAAACTGAGCAACTATAGAAGCTTGAAGCATAAAGAAAAACTAAATAAATGACACAAAAAATTTCTTTTGTTGTAATAATGAAATAGTAGTAAGACAGGATTATGATTTTTATATGAATGCTGAAGCACTTAAAGGTGAAATGTTATTAAGTCTTCAATTTATTTTCAAATTTAATTTCAAATGTTTGAGAGGGAGAGAGAAGAGAAAGACAGAGAGAAGGAAAGAGAGAGAGGAGAGAGACTGACTCTTGCTAGCACATATATGTTTGCCAATGTTCATAATACAAAACCTGGAAAGAAGCAAAGGAATAAGAAAACCTATGAAGCCAGGCGGTGGTGGGGCACACCTTTAGTCCTACCACTTGGAAGACAGAGGCAGGTGGATCTCTGTGAGTTTGAGGCCAGCCTGGTCTACAAAGTGAGTCCCAGGACAGCCAGAGCTGTTATACAGAGAAACCCTGTCTCAAAAAAAAAGAAAAAAGAAAAGAAAAAGAAAAAGAAAGCCCATGAACAGGCTGGTGAGATGGCTCGGCAGATTAAGGCACTGGTCTAATAACCAATAACTAATACCAAGCCTGGTAACCTGATTTTGATCCCCAGGATGCATATAGAGGAAAGAGAGAACTGACTCCTGCAAAGTTGTCCTCTGACCTTCACACATGCACCAAGCTTACCACACAAGCATAAGGACTTGAGTTTGGGCTCTTAGCATCCACTTAAAAAGCTAGGTGTGGTGGTGTATTGTAAGACAAATCACTAAATGGTCTTACAAAAAAACAATTGGACCCAGATAAATGAGGTGAAAACTGAGAGATCAGAGGAATAGGACAAGCCACAGCCAACCTCACCTTACCAACTCCTCAGCCTCCAGAAAGAGCTACTTCCTATATACCCATGCCTATATGCCTTTCTATGTCCTGCCATCTTACTTCCTCTCTCTGCCCAGCCACATCACTTCCTGTCTGTCTGTACAGACCTCCAGACCTACTGCTGGGATTAAAGGCATGTGCCACCATGTCTGGCTCTGTTCCCAGTGTGGCCTTGAACTCACAGCCTCCCGAATGCTAGGATTAAGGGCATGTGCTACCACTGCCAGACTTCTACGTTTAATATAGTGGATGGCTTTGTCCTCTGATCTTCAGATAAGCTTTATTGGGGTGTACAAATAAAATATCACCACAGTGTATTCCCATAATCTAACATTGAGAAAGTGGAGACAGGAGGATACTTTGGGCTTGCTGTCCAGGTAATACAGCACAGTTGGTAAAGATCAGGCCAATGTGAGCTCCTGTCTCAAAAAATAAGCTGGAGCTGCCAGATGGTGGTGGCGCTCACCTTTAATCCCAGCACTCAGGAGGCAGAGACAAGTGTCTACAGAGTTGAGTTCCAAGACAGCCAGGACTGTTAAACAGATAAACCTTGTTTTGAAATAAAGGAATAAATAAGGTGGAGTTGTCAAAAAAAAAAAAGACACTAATATCAACCTCTGATACAAACACACACACAATAAATGTCATTTTAAAAATCCCAGCACTTGGGAGGCAGAGCCAGGGGGATCTCTGTGAGTTTGAGGCCAGCCTGGTCTACAGAGCGAGATCCAGGACAGGCACCAAAACTACACAGAGAAACCCTGTCTCGAAAAACCAAAAAAAAAAAAAAATTCCTAAAATCATTAAAGAGTGGAAACTTGGTATGCTTCTGGGTCTGCTCAGATATGTACCACTAAATCACATACTTGGAAAACTCTTGTACGTTTTGAAATCATTCAGTCCAGTCTCTTGATCAAACAAGGGAGAAAGAGAAAACCTTAACAAAACAAACTTGAGTAGCGAAACCAGTACCAAGCTTTTGATTTTTGATACAGGGTTCTGCTCTGCAACCCTGGTCTTCACTATGCAGCCCAGGTTGACCTGGAACTCACAGCAATCTTCTTACCTTAACCACACAAGTACTGAGATTATGGGTGTGTGCCATCATACCTAGCAAGTACCAGGTTCTCAAACTTTTAAAATTTATGTTACCAAAATTATATCATTAGTATACTATTTTTAACACACTCAGCTTCTTTCAAATATCCAATTTGTGTGTATGTGCATGCATGGGGAAATCAGAGGTTGATGGTGGGTGTCTTTTTTTTTTTTAAATAACTGTTCACCTTATTTTTTTTTTTTTTGAAACAGGATCTCTCTTGGACTGGAAGCTCACCAACCGAGCTCTATTAGCTGGCCAGCAATCCTCCAGTCTCCACCCCCCCAGTGTTAGGTTATTGGGTATATAGCACCACACCCAGCTTTCTAAGTGGGTGCTGAGAATCCAAACTCCATCTTGACGCTTGTGTGGCAAGCACTTTACAGACTGAGCCATCTCCCAGCCTTATCTTTTGTCTGACAGCATCCTGGACTCTTTTTTAGTGCTTGTTAAAATACCAATGCATAATCAGCTATTTTCTTAAAAATACTACAACACATGATTCATACAACTCTGTGATTCATGCTCACATTAATTACCCAATTTAGCTTATCCGAAAGTCTTAGGAAATAAAGCATTTTCTCTACTTTAAAGAGGAAGAAACCTAGTCATTCCTCAAGTTAAATGTGTCAGTGAGTTCTTTACTTCAACTGACAAGGTGATAAAACAATCTCCCTACATCATCCAGCTTCTAGATCCTTGCTCATCGTCCTTCATTCTGTTACTTGTTTGTTAAAGACCTTAAAAAATGAACCTTGTAAGGCTGGGGATATGACACAGCTGAGTGTGTGCTTACCTACCATGTACAAGGCCTTCAGTTCAAACCCGAACACTGTATTAAACCAGGTGGAAGTGCATACCTGTAATTCCAGCACTCTGGAGATGGAGGAAGGAAGACCAGAAGGTCATGCTTGAACTAAACAGAGTTTGAGATCAGTTTGGAATACGAGATCCTATCTCAACAAATGAACAACAACAAAACCAAGATCAACTTGGTGTTCAATAAATGACAGATCTGCCAGACAGTGGTAGCACACGCCTTT